>NC_134890.1:20059607-20064607 GCF_041734735.1 Babylonia areolata
CTTACGTCATTCTGTCTTTCTCGCCACACACTCCCTGTTCGACCAGTGTCACGGCACGTCATTGGCTGAGCGGAAACTTGTGTTTCTGCTTCACCGTAATTAATTAATACCTCTTTTATCAGATCAGTAAACTACAAGTATTATATACTGGCAGAATCGTCGCAATTTCATCTTTAAGTCTATTCCATTTATGTTTGCCTACGTTAAACTGATTAAACGCAGTTTGTAATTTTCAATGACGAGCTCGTTAAAACTGACCCTGTTCAGGTGACTTAGATTAAGATTATAAATTTAGCGTAAATAATCAACACTTCATTTTATACTCATTATAAAGTAGGTGTTGGGCTCTTTCTTTTGCAACTTATCCGACGTAAATCGGTTCAGGAATCATTTAGAAATCTATCACTGAACACCTTGTAAGAAACACAGTTGTCAGATTTGGCCAGATTAGTGATGATCTGCTCGCAGCACACGTGACTGTCTTTGCAGTCCGCTTAACGTGCATAAATTGGCACAGTGAGTGATGAGTGGTCACTTCATACCTGGTCAGTCATCTGACCAGAGCTGCTCTCTCTCTCTCTCTCTCTCTCTCTTGCTGCGTCGCAAGCAGTGTGAGTGTGTGTCATGTGTGTTCACACAACGGCTGACATCTCGCTACATATTGCTGTAAGTACTATTGTGTAGAATGTGGTGATGATTTGTAAATTGTATTCTTCGACACAGTACTTGTGTTCATATGAGTATGTTCAGTTATTGCTTTTGTTCAGTTATTGCTCTGACATGTTAGTCACAGCTCGGCTATGATTGATCTAAATAATTGCCATGTCGTCATATGCTTGGAGCAGTGTTCCATTTGATTCTTCTTAACGTCACAGTCAATTACGTCTCTGGACACTGATAGTTTGTTCGAGAATATTCTAGTGAGTGCATATGACGCGTTCTTTCTCATTTGCTGTCACTGATGAAGGTTAGTGTTTCACTGATTGGCATTACTCTAAGATGTGTATAGTATTCTGTCATGATTACAAGATAGTGTTGGATTAATATCAGTTATTGGTTAAAACCACCTGATATGTATCAGTCTGTTAATTGTAATTTAGTTATCATGCTTTCTCCTATACGGCTTACTCCAGTATAGTGCAACATGATAACTTTCATTTGAGTCACTTTGACACAGTATAAGCTTTACCTAATCTATACTGTCAGTGTACTTTCACTAAATCAGCATAGCTTCAATCACTTTAACTATACTATTTCAATGTATTAGAAATGTCATTTGATGTCAGTGTTTGGTCTTCACACATGCATTACTAAGTGGTAGTCCTTCCATGTAATATGTATACATGTGCTTTATTATTCACTTGTGCCGACATGTTGTGCTAATGACATTTGTTTGTGTCATTCCAGGCACTGTCTTCTCTTCTCATCGTCTTCTCTTTTCTCTTAGGTCTTCTCTTTTTATATCTTCTCTTCTTAGTCTTCTCTTAGGTCTTCTCTTAGGTCTTCTTTTTATCTTCTCTTCTTACATCTTCTTCTTAGCTCTTCTTCTCATTTAATAACTATTGTAAATAAAACAATAGAAAAACCCATTTGTGACTGGCCTCTATATGTTCCTGGCCTGTGTGCGGGAATTCTTGTCTATCATTTAATACAGTAAAATCATTATTTAGTTTAGTTCTTTTGTACCGTATCCTTGAATGCCTTGAATACGGCAACATAGCCGTATTACCGAGCGGTTACATATATATATATATATATATATATATATATATATATATATATATATATGTGTGTGTGTGTGTGTGTGTGTGTGTGTGTGTGTGTGTGTGTGTGTTCGTGGGTATGACCAGCATGTCGACGTAGGGCTTCAGATCTATCCCTCTTTCCAGGTGAAAAAAAAGAGAGGGGTGGAGGACGGGGGAGGGGTGGATTGGATGGGGAGGGGGGGGGTGCTCTCCGTCGCGGGCATGGAAATGATTTCATTATTATGTATTATATTATTGTTTTGGGTTACGTCTTGTCGTTTTTTTGTGTGTTTTTTTTTTGTTTTTGTTTTTTGTTTTTTGTCATAATGCAACCTTTCTGTAATTAGCGGAGAGACTCCAAGTCGAGTGCGAGCGCACTGAAAACAGAATCCGTATAGATCAAATATGACTGGCAAGATGTGCATGTATGTATGTATGTATTTTATCTTCAGTTTAACGTCTATTCACTATAAGTGTTTTTTAGACGGAAAGGAGTCAAGTAGTGGATAAAGGAAAGGGAGTGCATGTGAATATTAATGTAAAAAAGTGTTCATGTTATGTATCAGAGGGAAGGTAGATTATTATTATAAAAAAAAAGAAGTCTAAAGAGATTGTGGTGTGTATTGAATGAGATGTCATGGTGAGGGGTGGGGGGGGGGAGAATATGTATATGCATATCAACAAGTATTAACCTACAACAATGTAAATATAAATAACAACATTAATTAATTGTAATACATCAAAGGAGGATACTAACTGGACTGGAGTTTAAAATTTCTGAAAACATTCTAAGCAATGAATAATCATTCAAAATCTTTTCAGTGGCTAATGAAATATTGGAAGAAAAGTCATCAATTACATCTTCTGGAATTAACTGTCTTATGCTCGGACAATGAACGAGTAGATGGCTTACAGTTATTTGCTTATCGCATATACATTTTATATTTTTAGAAAATTTTGTACGAAAGGCATTTAAACGAATTCTATACATTAGACTTGTAATTTGTCTTGAATGTGCTGCTGGTGTCGAATTTAGAAAATGTTTGGGATTAGCTGCATTCTTTGTGTTTACACAACAGTGGTAATATTGATTATTTGAATCTATAAGTAATTTCTTAAATCGATTTCTAGATACATTTTCTATACAACTAATGTATTCATGCAGATCTAACTGCATGTCAAGTTGTACTGCGCCTTCGAAATTACGTGCTGCTCTTTTAGCTGCTTGGTCTACCCACTCATTTGAAGATATTCCACAGTGCGAAGGTACCCAACAGAAAGTTATTTTAATGCCCTGTTTTGTCAGTTGGTGAATAATATGTTTTATTTCCATTGTCATCTCAATTCGCTTCTTTGAATTTGTATATGTATTTGAATTTGAATATGTATGTATGTATGTATGTATGTATGTGTGTGTGTGTGTGTGTGTGTGTGTGTGTGTACGTGTGTATGTGTGTATGTCTTTGTGTCTTTGTGTGTTTGTATGCATGTATGTATGTATGCATGCGTGTGTGTTTGTATGTATGTATGTATGTATGTATGTATGTGTGTGTGTTTGTAAGTATGTATGTGTGTGTGTGTGTGTGTATGTCTCTCTCTCTCTCTCTCTCTCTCTATATATATATATATATATATATATATATGTGTGTGTGTGTGTGTGTGTGTGTGTGTGTGTGTGTGTGTTTGTCTGTCTGTCTGTGTGTTGTGATTTACTGCAGTTATCACCTTCTTAATCCAACGCGACATCTGTAAGCGATTGGCCATTTTCACAACTGCGGTGTGGACTGAACCTCCCGCCTCTCCCACCTCCCCCTCCCCTCCCCTCCCCTCCCCCTCCACCCCGGTCCACGCTCGAAAACCAACAGTGTGTCTGTCTGTGTCATTTCAGCAAAGAACAATACAACTCTCGCTGGAACCAGCGTACGTTCAGTATCCAGCTCATCATGCTCCTGTCAATAGCAGCTGCTGAAAATCATGTCGTTCTCACCTTGACAATGTCCACAAGTGATTGGTAATAACACTAGCCCCGCCCCAATCCCAATACAATACACACAATACACAAAACTTTATTGTCTATACTTTGGTACAGAGATTTTCTTTTTGGCAGCAGCACATGTCCAACATAAGAAGAAAACAACAAACAAATAAAATGAATAGAAAATAAAAAGATAAATTAAATGGCACCAAATGGAAATAGCTATATACAAATATACAGATTACTGAAATTTACGTGCCTCTCCATTTCAGTCAGCCAAACCGCATTGCACGTCTACACACACACACACACACACACACACACACACACACACACACACACACACACACACACACACACACACACACACACACACACACATACACGCTCTCTCTCATCCCCTCTCTCTCTGTCTCTCTCTTCACAAGAAATGCAACTACAAAGATCGTCGTTCATTTAAAAATCAAATATCACCAGAGTAAGACAAGAATTAAGCCAAAGAGCAGCACTTCCACAGTTCACATTAGGCATCAGAGAAGAACAACTTTCATACAATCCTACAATCCTACCCTTACAGCCCATCCACGTACCCCTCTCCTCCCTTCCCCATTTCCCGAGCACATACTGAATAAACTGTCGGAATCTGCCTTTGCTGTGACTTTTTGTGTGTGTGTGTGTGCGTGCTTTCTTTTGGTTCTATTTTGTATTTGTATTGGGTAACTCCTTTTTTTTTTTTTTTCTTTTTTTTTTTTTTTTTGTCACAACAGATTTCTCTGTGTGAAATTCGGGCTGCTCTCCCCAGGGAGAGCGCGTCGCTACACTGAGAGCGCCACCCATTTTTTAAATTTTTTTTCCTGCGTGCAGTTTTATTTGTTTTTCCTATCGACGTGGATTTTTCTACATAATTTTGATTGTTATGTTTCTGATTTGCATGTATCACAACGCTTTAATTTCTCTGAATGAACTAATAACGTAATTCTGATTCTGTCTTGTCTCGATGAATATAATAAAGTGATTAGGATTCTAGTATTGTCTTGGGACGGCACTTAAGCCGATCAAAAAGTGCGGTGTTCAAAGGTAAAAAAAACAAAACTGAATAAACAAATAAAACGAAACGAAACAAACAAACAAACAAGTATTTTGATCTCCTGTTCCAGATGAAAGTGACTCATATCGTGTGTGATGGGGTTTTTTGGGGGTTTTTGGGTGTTGTTTTTTTTTTGGGGGGGGGGGTTGTGGCTTATTCCAGTCACCTGCTGTTGGGGAGAGAGCAACGGAGA
>NC_134890.1:20072107-20079607 GCF_041734735.1 Babylonia areolata
ATGCCTTCTTTGAGCCCTTTTGCTAACTGAAGCCAGCGGAAGTGTTCAATCAGCCATTTTGCTTCTCGTGTCAGGATAGCGCAAAGCAGTGATTTCATATGTCTAGGAGTGTGTGGAGGAGGGGGGTAGAGGAGGTGCACGGTAATGCGTGTGTGTGTGTGTGTGTGTTGGAGCTCATGTACGTTTATATGTATTTGACTGTGCTTTCATATATGTGAAACTGCATGTCTGGTGCATTTCTGTTATGCATGTGTGGGTGTATGTGTGAATGTGTGTCTTCATATTTTACATTTATTTGCTTATTTATCACCATTGTTGTCTTATTTATTTATTTATTTATGTTTTATTATTATCATTTTATTAGTATTACTAATATTATTACTACTACCTTTTTCTATATTATAATTATTATTTATTTATTTATTTATTTATTTATGCAAGCTTATCTATTATTTATTCCCCCGTTTTGTTTTGTTTTTTGTTTTTTTTTTTTTGTTGTTGTTTTTTTGTGTTTTTTTTTGTTTTTTGTGTGTGTTCTCAAGGCCTGACTAAGCGCGTTGGGTTACGCTGCTGGTCAGGCATCTGCTTGGCAGATGTGGTGTAGCGTATATGGTTTTGTCCGAACGCAGTGACGCCTCCTTGAGCTACTGAAACTGAAACTCAGCTGGCTTCACGGCAAGTTTTCACTTGCTGGCGGTGTTAGTTAAGCTGACGTTCCTGTGTGTGTCTCCACTGCAAGTTTGCGCCACGTGTCACTGCACTGTTTTCCTGTAATAACTTTGGTAGATAAACCATTGGCAGATTTCAGTTTCAGTTTCAGTTACTCAAGGAGGCGTCACTGCGTTCGGACAAATCCGTATACGCTACACCACATCTGCCAAGCAGATGCCTGACCAGCAGCGTAACCCAACGCGCTAAGTCAGGCCTTGAGATTTTAATCAAGACACAACAGTTGGCATGTCGTGGGGGCAAGCATAACACGATTTCATCGAAGATACACGGTTACAGTTCAGAAACTACCACCAGTTAGCAGACATGTCAACGGACTGACGGCCGGATACGAGAAGCAATATGGCGTCCAGTTGGCTTCAGTTTTCCTGGCCAATGAGTTATCCACGTATTTTTAGAACAATGACCCCATACCGACTCGTCCCAACACTGACGTATTCCCACTCTTACGTATTCTTATTCTGGAAAGTTCCCGTGAGGAAGACTGACGCCTTCAGCCTGCTGTGATTGTAACCAGTCTCCCAACATATTCAGAATAAATGATATTTCCTCCCTCTGGAAATTATGTGCCGGAAATTTCCTCTAACCTATCGCTCTCTTTGGTTCTGGCTTCTTCGCTTTTTCCTTCTTTTCTCTCTCTCTCTCTCTCTCTCTCTCTCTCTCTCTCTCTCTCTCTCTCTCTCTCTCTTTTTTTTATTCTTCTTTTTATCCCCCTGTTCTTTCTCTTTCTGTCGTTTTTCATTGTTTGTTCTACATTGCCGGTGCATTCAGCTATTCTTTTTTTTTTCTTTTTTTTCTAGACAGCCACAAATATTTTGTTCTTCTCTTGGATTTGGTAACTGGACAGTCTCACTGGGTTGGTTTTTGTTTGTTTTTTTGTTTTGTTTTGTTTTGTTTTTTCGGTTTTTCCTTGGACATGTGAAGTACCCGTCGGAAATTTACGGTTTTGCATGCCTCTTATCACATATATAAAATTTTGTGTATAATGATGTATGATTGTTTAATCTTCAGGTCAGATTCTTTAATCTTCTGCCCAGTCATTGGTGGAATGTACAAAGTCAGATGCATAACCCCGGTTTATGTTATGATTGTATGGTTGGCTTATATTTTTGGTTCGTTTTAAAAAAAATTGTGGGTGGTGTTTTTTTTTTGTTTGTTTGTTTGTTTTTTTGTGTGTGTTTTTTTTGTTGTTGTTGTTGCTGCTGTTTCTGGGGGTGTCCCGGGGGATCGATATTCGATGTTTACAGTTTTCAAGCCTGGTGTGGATTGCTGGGCTATAGGAAAGAAATTTAGATAAATAGCTCAATATAACATGCTGTGCAGATCTTGTGCCTGAATTAAATTCTGTCATATATATATATATATATATATATATATATACATCTGTGTGTGTGTGTGTGTGTGTGTGTGTGTGTGAGTGCGTATGTGTGTGTGTGTGTGTGTATGTGCGTGCATGCGTGCGTGCGTGTGTGTGTGTGTGTGTGTGTGCGTGCGTGTGTGTATGTGTGTGTGTGTGTGTGCACTTCGCTCTACGTTTGTTGAAGACCAAAAACCCACAAATATCGGTTATCTGCTGACACCAAATTGAATTAGAAGAAAATTTTGATTATCATTTAAAAGTTTACACTGATGGCTCGGTCCTGGATGATAGCAGTGCAGGATCTGCTTTTGTCATTCCTGACCTAAAAACAGAAAAATCATATTATTTAGGTAAGGGACATTCAATTTTTACAGCTGAATTGGTGGTCATCCTTATGGCTTTAAATCATCTTGTTGATATACCAATCATAGGAAGTAATATCCTATTTTGTGTTGATTCTCAATCTGTTTTAAAAAGTTTGCTCCTTTTTGGGAATAATCAAAGAGAAGATTTATTGTTTGAAATTAGGCATTTATTGCATTCCCTATTTGTGAAGGGTACAAATGTTCTTTTTTGTTGGATACCATCCCACACTGGATTCCTTTATAATGACCAAGCAAACACGGCAGCAAAAAGGGGAGCAAAGAATCATATAAATAGTATAAAATTATATTGCCCATTGTCATACAAGGAAATAAGCAATATACTAGAAAGAGACTTTTATAGGTGCTTGAATTTCAAGTCTAAAACCTCGTCAGTTGACTCTCTCAGACTACTATCAAATTCATTACGGACCAAGTATTGTTCTAATGTCAAGTGCATATGCTTTAGTAACCTGACAAGTAAGCATATCATTTTTGACTGTAGCTTGATGAAGCCTTATGTACACGAAAGTGTGTCTTCACAAGTGACTGAGAACGTTGATGTTTTTGACTTTTTGCATTCATTATCAGTTGTTTCGCTTGTCAGTTTAACGACTTCTCTTTTATGAAGTCCTTTAAGTAATTTCCTGTAATCGTATTTAGATTTTTTTTCTTCAAATTTCACCCTCATTTCACCCTCATTTGCCCAGTTTCCCCCAACCCTTCATTCATTCACATCTCCCACCCCTTCTAACCGATAATACTCAAATGTATTCATAAATACTTTAACAAAATGTCTTCAATCACCGATATGTGTGACGGGACATTAAACAAAATTCCTCCTCCTGGCAAGGAAGTGGAGGGGGGGGGAGGAGAGGGGATGGGGGGGCGGGGGGAGGGAGGGGGCGGGGGGGGGGGGGGGGGGGGGGGGCTATGAAACTGAAGTCACAAATAAGCAGAGCATGGAAGGCCACACAACAGACAGCTTACATGACTTCAGTAGAGGCGCGTCACGTGATCTTTGCTTTCGAAGTTGATTGGCTCTCCAAAATTTCGAGCAACAAAGATGTTCGAGAGAGGCAGAACGTGTGAAACAGCAGGTTTCTGTTTTTCGATTTTTTTGCTTTTTTTGTGTGGGTGCTTACTTCATTGACCAGGGTTTGGCTGTAGCAATGGAGGCCATCAACTGAAGAAATGGAGGACAGCACATGTTTGCTGCTTTTGTCTACGTCGATCGCCTTTGGATCGTAAAAGCTAGATGCGCATGCGCAAGATTCAAGATGGCCGCAGGACTCGCCAGCGGTCCATTTGAGAGGGTATTTCTGAATTGATAATTAATGAAGATGAGGATGTTGCTGTGGGGATCCTTTAATGTTAGAAACTACGCGACAAGGCTGTACTCTACGCCTTCTATCGTGATGTATCCAGGGTTCAGCCAAGCCCGAAAGATACAAACACCAGCACCACTGGTCGAGAAATTTGAGCAACATTTCTCAAAGACGCGTCCGTGAAATGGATGATCCTCGATTGTGCAATCCTAGTTTTCTTATTTGAGGCCACAGCACATTCATCTCTAGGTATGAGCCGGCCACAGCGGGAAAACAAAACAACAGGAAAACAACAAAAACAACATTTTTGTGCCTCGAACACGTGTCTTCCAAGTCGACGGTCCGTGACGATGACCATTTCGCAACGGCGACTGGTCACAACTGAACTTATCTACACAAGTATCCTGACTCTGATATATCTGCAGTTTGACACTGGCATGTCGCTATATGTTGATAGTTTTCTACACTGATATGTCTTCACTTTAATATGATCACTTAGACATCCACCGACGGGCGCAATAACCGAGTGGTTAAAGCGTTGGACTTTCAATCTGAGGGTCCCGGGTTCGAATCACGGTGACGGCGCCTGGTGGGTAAAGGGTGGAGATTTTTCCGATCTCCCAGGTCAACATATGTGCAGACCTGCTATTGCCTGAACCCCCTTCGTGTGTATACGCAAGCAGAAGATCAAATACGCACATTAAAGATCCTGTAATCCATGTCAGCGTTCGGTGGATTATGGAAACAAGAACATACCCAGCATGCACACCCCCGAAAGCGGAGTATGATTGCCTACATGGCGGGATAAAAACGGTCATACACGTAAAAGCCCACTCGCGCATATACGAGTGAACGTGGGAGTTGCAGCCCACGAACACAGAAGAAGAAGAAGAGAAGAAGACATCCACCAATGTTACATCACAATAATGAGGGAAGGTTTGCAGACCCACTTTGGTCTGGTTTTTTGGTGAGGTTCTCCGGTTATTTTTTTTTTTTTTTTTAGCGAGAACCACGTGCGCAAGCGTGTCTCCGTTTCCTGTTTCTATCTATCTGTTTATCTGTCTATCTATCTGTCTATCTTTCTATCTATCTATCTATCTATCTGTCTGTTGTCTCCCTGTTTAACACTCGCACTCCCCACACCCCACATACACAGACACACAAACATATATAAACACATGCACCCCCCCTCCAAACACACAGACACACACACACAGACACACACACAGAGACACACACACAGACACATACAAACATACACGCACACACACACACACACACACACACACACACACACACACACACACACACGAATGATTGTAAATCAATTTGACTATACGAACCGCATCCCTTTTTCGTACTCATGATTGTTGCTTTGTTATATTATGTCCTTTTTTTTACCAGCAGATGTGGTGTAGCGTATATGGATCAGCACACACACTTTGACACCTCCTTGAAACTGAAACTGAAACTATGATAATAATGAAGAGGCCCACCCTCGTTAAGAACACCTGTTGAAACATTGTCAGTGATCGCAGACACACACACACACACACACACACACACACACACACACACACACACACACACACACACACACACAGTGCTAAGTCACAGATGAAATTAATCGAAGTCGTGACACTTTTACCCCAACGGTGCATACATAAGCATTTTTATTGTTTTTTGGGGTTTTTTTCGTTCTGTTTTCCCTTCTCACTGTCTGTCTATCTGTCTGTCTGTTTGTCTGTCTGTCCCACTCTCTCCACCTCCTTCTCTCCATCCCAGTCGTTCCTCTCACTACTTCCTCTTTCTTCTTTATTTTTCTCTTCACTCTTCTGACACTTATTGGTGTTTTTGTGTGTGAGATGAGACTTTTTTTCTTTCTTATTTTTTTCTTCTTCATTTTTTTTTTTATATAACCCCGAAATAGTTTGTTGACTTTATTGTGACAGCAATCTATACCACCCCGAACTCAACTCTGCAGTTTATCCAGTGGTAAGACTTGGTGGGCGTTCGTAGCAAGTGTCAAGGTGTCTTTACCTCCTTCCTTTATTTTATTTACTTTTTGGTTGTTATTGTTTTGTTTTGTTTTCTCTTTGCTCCCTCGATTAGCCATGCATTAGGAAAAGCGTGAAGGAGTTAAGGCATCTGCAGCTGTCGATACAACGGGAATCCCCGGAACAAGTTGGAGAGCTGAGAGGGAGACAGAGACAGACAGACAGACACACACACACACACACACACACACACACACACACACACACAGGAGAGAGAAACAGAAAGACAGATACAGACAGAGACAGACAGACAGAGACAGACAGAGACAGGCAGAGAGACAGGTAGAGACAGGGAGAGAGACAGACAGACAGGCAGACAGAGACTGAGGCAGAGAGATAGACAGACAGACAGACGGACAGCGACAGACAGACAGACAGAGACACAGAGAGAGTGTCTATGAAAGTTTGTGCGTGTGTGTATGTAAGAAAGAGAAGGAGGTAGAAAGAGAGACACAGAGACAGACGGACAGACAGACCGACAGACAAACAGACAGATTGACAGAGCTGTCATGTCAGCGCAGTGCACTAACTCTTAACAGGTTGCAGGTTACCCCGTCTGCTACGCAATTTTTTTTCCCCTGAAAGTAGAAAGGAAATTAGGTTTCCCTTCTTCTGTTCACTTCAGCCAGTGACATTGACAGACAGCCTTGGCAGGGATGATTTTCGGGTTCCTGGGTGAGGGTCTGAGTTGTGTATTAAGTTCCACGCAGGAAGCTTGTTATCGAGACCCCAGTGCACGGTTCTGGATGCTTTCAATAATTATAGGTTCCAGGAATATGTCGGCGGAGGGGGTGGGGGGTGGGGGTGGGGGGGGGGGGTAGGACCTGGATTGGTTCTGTGAATCTGTCAGAGCCTGGATCTGAATGGTGGTGATAGGTTCTTGGTACCTTTTGGGGTCTTGATCTAAGGGAAAATAGTGGATTCCAGGCCCTGGATCGGGGTGGTTAGAGGTTTTGGGTGCCTACTGGGCATAGATCGGGGTAGTTAAAGGTTCTGGGTGCCTATTAGACATGGGTAGGGATAGTTAGAGGTTCCGGATGCCTATTAGACATAGATCGGGATATTTAGAGGTTCCGGATGCCTATTAGACATAGATCGGGGTAGATATAGGTTCTGGATGCCTATTAGACATAGATCGGGGTAGTTATAGGTTCCGGATGCCTATTAGACATAGATCGGGATAGTTATAGGTTCCGGATGCCTATTAGACATAGATCGGGGTAGTTATAGGTTCCGGATGCCTATTAGACATAGATCGGGGTAGTTATAGGTTCCGGATGCCTATTAGGCATAGATCGGGGTAGTTACATGTTCCAGGGACCTGTTGGGCTGTATGAAACGTGAGAAGGGTGTACATTAATCATAATTTTCATGATGAAAACGTTAAAGTTATTCGTTAAAATAATACAGATTCGAAAGCAAAGTAATTCTAAAATGAAACTTTTAAATGTGTCAAGTTGTTCCGTAATGATTAATGATCTCCGTTTTTGCACAGATATGACGCTATACTGGTAATTACGTATCAAAATGAATCACTATAAATTCAAATGAATAAACTTGCAAGCCATACGCCTGCACGTCTTCATACATCGGGTTTACATAATGATTACAACCCGTCCACATCCGCATGACAAAAGGAGGAAAAAGGAAAGATCCCAAAGCAA
>NC_134890.1:20084607-20104607 GCF_041734735.1 Babylonia areolata
AAATTTGCTGTCTCAGAGTTCACTTTGATGCATCATATTGGTGAAATTTCATAACAACATTTGTTGAATTTCATTGCAACATATGTATGATTTATGAAAAATTCTGTAAAAAAAAAAAAAAAAGTATTAAGTATGACTACAAACAATAATGAAAATAATAGTGATGTTGGAATAACATCAGGATCAGGAAATAAAGCTTAGGAACAAATTACTGAAATGGAGATGAAGATTTTTTTTTTAACTCAAAAAAAAAAAAAAAAATTTTGCCATGGGATGGGTAATGTTTTGTCTTTCCTCGAGTTGAAGTAGTGGAAATGTTTTGGTTTGCCCTTTACAAACATTTCCCCCCAGTTCCATTCTTTATTGCTTCAAATCTAGTTTTGTTACAGGCCACACAATTTGCTGACCTCGCTTAGTTTATTTGTTATTATAATCATTATTATAATCCATCCCAACAACCCCCCCCCCCTTCTTTCTCTGTTACTGTAGCATTATTACATTGTTACTAAACAGCCTGTTCAATGCAGGAGCAATGTATCATTTGTATGTTAGTAACTCCAACACAGTGGTAAAAGTAGTAGTGATGTCAGCGTCCAAGTAAAAGAACGGAAGACTGAAAGTAAGAGGTGAATGAACAACACACTGTCAGAAGTTACTTTAGCTTTTGTGTTTATTTTCTTCCCCATTTGATCTGATGGTAATTCATAACATTTCATTAATTAATGAGTAATTAATCAGAAGATTAAAAAGCATTATCCATGTATTTTTCTGGTGTATTTATTTATTTGTTTGTTTATTTATTATCTGTGCAACACATGATAAAAACAAATAGATGATCTACATGAATTATTTCAATGACATTATACACGTTATCTTCATTGTTCAGTATTATATAATATGTTGTAAATTGTAAAAGGGTCTTCTTTTAAAATCATCAGTGTATGTGTTGTAAGTGTGTGTGCATATAGTTATAGTGTGTGTGTGTGTGTCAGAGAGAGAGAGAGAGAGAGGGGGAGGTTAATGTGGAGTTGGTAACAGACTGAATGTCAGTATTGGGAATTATGATATAGTTTTGGTAGAGCAGCTGCAGCTGTAAACTAGTAAAATATCAAGAGTCATTGACTTGCACTGGTTGCAGATGTTGATTTTATTACGCTCTTACTCTTAGTCTTACCAATACTTGTTAACGACTTTGTAATGTGGATCATCTGATACTGATAATCATGCTAGTTAATTTTTACACTGTAATTTGCAGAATATATGAAAACTTTATTGAAACACAGATAAAATCATGACCATATTGATGTCATACATATATCATTATATGTGCATGCACACACACACACACACACACACACACACACACGGAGAACACCATACACATACCATGTATAGAGCTGTACATACACTCAGACGCATGTACTTGTGCACATAGTGAAAACTGAAATATACCTCGCATGCATGCATTTGATGATTTATGTACATGCGCACAGACTACTGAAATATACCTCACATGCACACATTTGATGATTTATGCACATGTATCTGCACAGACTATTGCATGCTTGCATGCATGCTCATGACTCAAGACCCATGGTCTAATTCTCTTTGATTGATAGTTGTGGGTAGAGAATCTGTCTCTTGTGTTAAGAACCTGTGTTTCTTTTGTTACTCTTTGTTTTTCTTTCTCTCTTTCTACAGGCTCTTACTGCCTCTGTCTGTTTTCTGTCTGTCTCTGTATCTGTGTGTCTGTCCCTCCGTCTCTGTCTGTCTGTCTGTTTCTGTGTTTGTCTTTGTTTCTGTCTGTCTCTATTTCTGTCTGTCTCTGTCCATCCATCTCTGTCTGTCTGTCCCTGTTTCTGTCTGTCTGTCTCTGCCTGTCCGTCTCTGTCTTTCTGTCCCTATTTCTGTCTGTCTGTCTCTGTCCGTCCGTCTTTGTCTGTCTGTTTCTGTGTGTCTGTCTCTGCCCCTCCGTCTATTTCTGTCTGTCTCTGTTAGTCTATTTCTTACCCCTCCTGGTTGAATTGCTCCATTGTATCCTCCTCCCCCCCCCCCCCCCCCCCCCACTTTTTTTTTTTTTTTTTTTTTTGGTAAGGGCTTCTGGCCTGCATAGTTAAACCTGTGTCAGTGTCTCCCCCTCTCTCTCTCGTATGCTCAGTGCACGCGCGCGCACACACACACACACACACACACACACACTCACATGGTCGATGGTGACATGCACTCGGGCAGACCTGTATACATGTATCTGATTCGGTCTGATTGATAAGCTGTAGACATGTCTCACTGTCAGTCTGCAGTGGTAGTGCAGGTCTCCTGTCTAGAATCTGACCCTTGGTATGAAATGAATTATATGTTGTACTTGTAAGTCTCTGACTGGCCTGAGTGTGCTCCCACCTCACACCCACCCTCTCTTTGTCTCTACACACACACCCACAGACATTTATATGAGATACACAAGATACAGATGTGCACATATAGTTATACAGACACACATGTATGCACGCCACAGGCATACACACACACACATAAACACACACATTTATTATATATATATATATATATATATATATATATATATATATATATATATATATATATATATATATACATATATATTTATATATAATATGTGCATATATAATATGCACATGCACGTGCACACACACATACACACACACACACATATATATATACACACACACGCACACACCCTGTAGACACACACACACATACCCTGTAGACACACACACACACACACACACACACACACACACACACACACACACACACACACACTTTCAATATCTTATGGTTTTTATGTGTGTGATGCATTGTATAGAAAGTTCTGCACTCTCAAGTTGATTTCATATTCTGCCCTACTGCACACTTTCATTTCCATATTATGTATCATGTGTGTATCACTATCAGAATACGAGTTTATAAGATATGCTCATTTTGTTATGAATTTTGATCTGTTCATGAATCTGGGTTAATCTGATATAAAGATCAAGGTAACATGTGTAAAATATACTCATTCTGTTTAAAATTTTGATCTGTTGATGAATTTGAGTAAATCTAACATCAGAAGTAATTGGCGTATTATATAATTTCTATCATCATTTATTTGAAACTAATACATGCACACACACACACACACACACACACACACACACACACATATATATATATATATATATATATATATATATATATATATATATATATATATACATATTATGTTCTGACTTACTGTGAGTACTCATCTACATTCAAAATCAAAATTATGCCTGCTTGTCTGGTTTAAGTAGATTAGTAGACACATGTATTCATACTCAGTATTGTAATTATAACGGGGCTACCCTCATTCATTGCCCCATTTGCATTAGATAGGCTGATATACCATGTAATAATTACCATAATACCTGCCCTCAACACATTAAGTAAGCTCATATATCATTGTAATAATTATCATAATAACATCCCCGTTCATGTTTAGTAAGTTCATATGTCATGTAATGATTATCATCATACCTGCCCCCTCCACATAAGAATTAAGATAAGCTCAGATATTATTATCATAATGCCAGTTCCCCAGGCCACACTGCATATTACCCACCCTCCCACCCCACCCCACCCCTTTCTTTCCAAGCTACCCTTCACAGGCAGACACTTACAAGTTACAGACTGATACTGTGATAGCTCAGACATGCACATGTATGTATAACATACAGTGCACATTCATGCACATACGCACGCACGCACACACACACACACACACACACACACACACACACACACACACACACACACACACACACACACACACACACACACACACACACACAACATTGCAGAATGGACAGGAAACCATTTGCAGAGACCAATGCTTTGACACACATGGAACAGACCTGGAGAAATCTTGTGAACAGGTCTGTCTGATTCCTTCCTGAAGTCAATGATGCTGCACAGATTTGAGGGAGAAGAAGAAGAAGAAAACAGCAATACAGTACATGTTAGTCATTTGATGATATTGTCAAAGAACAGAAACACGTGTTTACTTTAATGATCACTGAGACTCTTAACAGAATGAGAATAAATGGTATGAATAAATTATTGAAAATATTGAACCAGTGATTCTTGTCTGTTGGAAAGTGTCACCAGTACTATTAGTGTTAAGTGCTACTATTGTAACTAGTCTACTACTAGTACTAACTTGCATGCACCATATGGCCTGGACCGTAACCTGAAACTTGTCAGTGTTACTGGATTGCTACCTGGACTCTGTCAGTGCCAGTGTGAATTTACAGTCATGTGTATTTTATTTTGATATCAGACCAATTCAGGTGAATTGGTAATTTTAATAGGATGGGGTGGTCAGTCGCCGCACATAACTATGTTTGTCAGAGTGTGACACTGACATTTTAATAAACACGAAGTACCTAAGTCGCACACCTGTACACTTCAGTGGTTAATTGACCACATTGTTTACAGTGTGATTATTCCCAAGTACTTTACTAGTACGATGTAAGTATGATGGAGCATGATGAACCCAATCCTGAACTAAAATTTATATATATATTTTTTTATATCATGTTGGTTGGGTTTTTTTGTTTTTTTTTTTGTTGTTTTTTTTCTTCAAGTTTGAACTTTTGCTTCATCATTACTAGTAATTTCAGTTGTATGTCTCCTTCAGCCTGGTGACATGAATTTAGAATATTTTTATGCTTGACTTTGAACTAATTTGAAGGCAATATTGTGTCACTGTCAGTATATATATATATATATATATATATATATATATATATATATATAATAATATTAATATCTGTTTTTTTTGTTTTTGTTTTGTTTTGTTTTCCAAAGTCCAAGATCTTGCTAACTGTCTGGTGTCTTGGATGATCTGATGTTAACAGGACACACAAGTCAAACAATTGGTTAAACTTGATTGAAATGTAAACAAACGTCCATGCATGTTTTCATGAGACTGCTTAGTCCATGGTATGCATTACATGTGCTAAGTTGTTGTTTTTTTTATTACAAAGTGTGTGTGCACTGTCACTTAGTGCCAGCAATAATGTTAACTCTATCTTTGATAGCTGTGGAAAGATTAACACTCAATGTTCTCTTTACCTACTAAAGTCTAAGATGTGTTTTATGTGATTCACCAGTATACTATAGCTTGAGTCATGTAGGTGGACATGCTACATGTACCTGATGGCCTGTAGTGTAATGTTCAGCACAGAGATTACCATGACATGATCACAGTAGATCCTGACAACTTTTTTGGTTCATAGTTGTTTCATTTGATTTTCTTTCTTTAATTTGATGTCTCTTTTTTTCTTGTCTTTTTTTCACTTTAAGTGATATTGGACATTAGATTTCATTATATACAAAAAATAAAAATAAAAACCAAAAATGATGTTCTTCGTTTGTGGGCTGACTTCCATGTTCACTCATATGTGGAGTGATGGCCTAGGAAGCGAGAGAATCTGAGCGCGCTGGTTTGAATCACGGATCAGCCGCTGATATTTTCTCCCCCTCTACTAGACCTTGAGTGGTGGTCTGGACGCTAGTCATTCAGATGAGATGATAAACTGAGGTCCCGTGTGCAGCATGCACTTAGCGCACGTAAAAGAACCCATGGCAACAAAAGAGTTGTTCCTGGCAAAATTCTGTAGAAAAATCCACTTCGATAGGAAAAACAAATAAAACTGCATGTGGGGGAAAAAAAAAAAAAAAAAAAAAAGTGTGTTGCTGTAGTGTAGCAACGCACTCTCCCTGGGGAGAGCAGCCCAAATTTCACACAGAGAAATCTGTCGTGATAAAAAGAAATACAAATACATGTATGAGGGTTTTTACCCCCACTATGTAAGCAGTCATGCGCTTTCTGAGGGGAACAGAAAATGAGAAATGGAGAACAATGCATTTGACCATTGACGAAATGTATTGCTTCCTGTATGAAGTCAGTAAATTGTATTCCTAGAGAACACTCAGCACTGAATCGGAGAATGGTTTGCTGATCATGCGTGTGCTCCGGCATGTCAGTGAGAACTAACATTATTTTGCAAACTCGCTGTCACAAAACATTTCAAGTATTTGACACTTCAGACTGAAGCTCAGCCATGTGGAATGTAAGAACAGTCATTCAAAGAAAACTTTCAGTTCATGAATCATACATTTGTATTCATATTACTCTGTTTGTATTATTGTATTTTAGTACAACTGAAAATCAGATGTAGAGTGAATTGCATCCTGTTATAAAATCTTTTATGTAAGAAACTGTAGCAGTACTTATCAAAAACTTTTATTGTGTTTCATATTTTCAAGCTTTATTACTGATAATATCAGTTTGCAAGATGATTACCTGTAATGAGAGAGAGAGAGAGAGAGAGAGAGAGAGAGAGAGAGCATGTGCTATGTGTTATAAATACATGGAAACATGTATGTATGTGAGCAATTTGCTGAAAACATATGTGGAGTATGTTGGGGAGAGAATGCCTTTGGCACAGTGTCACTCCCCTCCCCTCTCCTCTCCCCCTGCACCTCCCTTACCCCACTGCCCTCCCCACGCCCCACCCCCCCCCCAGTCAGTGTCTTTGGATGCTAGTAATAGACTTAGTACAGAAGTACTGTACTGTTATTGGGCAACTATGACCAGAATTTGTCCCAGAATGCTTCCACTGCAGCTCCAGGGCAATGTCTTGGCTCAGGCGGCTCTAGAACTTTTCCTTCCTGTGACTGAGAAGAAAGGAAAGAGGGGATCCTGCTGAACACGATGATGTTGATCTATATATAACATGCACTGTACTTGTCTACAGTTTTCTTCAGGAGGCTTGTCCAATCTCTCTCTCTCTCTCTCTCTCTGTCTCTCTCTCTCTCTCTCTCTCTCTCTCTATATATATATATATATATAGTGGAGTTGTGTCAGTTAATCAAGTTCTGTTGTCTAACTCAGGAGGCAAACATTGGACAATGGGCTCTCAGCAGACATACACATGTATACTCATAGCATACTGACATAGTTGTTGAGATAGTGTGTTACGGAGCGAGTGTGCCTCAGGTGTGCAGGGATATTTTTTTTTTAATTCCAAGATCTCAAACCTTCCCTGTTGAAAATGTTTTCTTCTTCTTCTTCTTAGTAATAGTAGTAGTAGTTGTAGTAGTATCATCATTACTGTTATCATTATTATTGTTATATCTTATTTTATTTTATTTTTGTTTTTGTGTATGAGTGTGACTGAATCAATAAATATTCTGAAATTTCATTGGTTCAGTGTCACTTTGTTTGGGTTAGACTCTGGAACTGGGGTCAGCTTGAATGACGTAAACACCCCCAAAAACCTGAATCACTTGATCAAATCTGTTAATTTTATTATATGTGGATGACAGTGGTCCAAATGTCAGACATTTTATTATTAATAATAGTTTACTTCTGTTCAGTTAATTTTAACTTAAGCTTGTTGTCCTCCCAAACCCCCTTCCCCCATGCTCAGAGATCTGATCTTGCTGTTGAGCTGAACAAGATAAGATGCCTTTTTTTTAACTCTCTCCATACGAACAGCGAAAGAGACGACGTTAACAGCGTTTCACCCCAATTACCACCATAAAAATATTACAAGCGGAAGGCTCTTACACTGAAGAGGTGAATGTTGACAAAGAATACCACAATTCTGATGACGGAAGCTAAAGGTTGGGTCATTGAGACACCCACTGGACATCCGAGGGGTCTGTGTAGAGGAGAAGAGAGGACTGGCCGTACCGAGTGAGTTAAGACTGGTGGTGAAGGGAATTGATCACAAAGGTGTCTCTGTTTTCTGGTTCACTGTGCACACAGCAACAGACTGGTCCTATCAGCTTGTGACTGATCCTATCACAGAGCACATTCTGCGTGGGTGTGTCTGAGCACTGTCCTGAATGAAAGGTGTAAGGACTGTACCTCATGTCTTTAGGAGTTCAAGATTTCTGGTTGTGCATGAAAGTTGTAAGAAATGTGTGTGTGTGTGTGTGTGTGTGTGTGTGTGTGTGTGTGTGTAGTAGTAGTAGTAGTAGTAGTAGCAGATGTTTAGCATATATATATATAGTTTGTCTGAATGGAGTGACGCCTCCTTGAAAAACTGAAACTGAAAAAAAAGAGAAAGTTTTCAAAGTGTCCAGGACGCAAAAAGTAAACAGAAGCGCAGAAAGTAACGCAGGACACCAGGAGGCCGGTGTAGCGTCCTTGGCAGAGTGATCCCGTCAGTGGGCGGGAGCGTAGCCAATGGATTGGGCGGCTGTGGATAATTACATTCATCAGCACATGCGGAGGTCACCGAGGGTTTCCGGACTTACTCGGGACATTTTTTTTTTTTTTTTTTTTATTGTCAAGCGGCATGAAGTTAAGGGGTTCCGCCCCGATCAGGGAAAGTGGCCAGCTGTGACTTTGAATTTTAATGCCCGGTTGCTTGTCTCACTTTGGTTATTCCCTGTTAAAGTTATGGATGGGCTTGCTTGTGTGTGGAGGGGCGGAGGGCAGATGTATCCTGAGGTGTGCAGTGACGTTATTGCCATTGTTGGCGTGGGAGTTAAAACTGCCGTAGAGTTTGTGCAGGCAGGGTGAACTTTTGCCAGGTCATCTCTTCCAACTCTCAGAACTCGGATGGCTTCTGGGACTTCATGTGAAAGGTTCTCCCACTTTCCTTGGTGACTTTGTATTACCTGTTGGTTGGTTTTTGCTTTTGTTTAACTTTTCATTCATTTCTTTTTCAAGTTAAAGTTGTGTGCTGTTTATGATACATATTGTTTTAGTTAAATGTTTATTTGATTATGAATTACATTTTTGGAAATTACTGTTTTCTTGAGTTGAAACATTTTTTTGTTGACTTGAGTTACCTTAGTTTAATCTTAAACATTTATGTTTTTGCTTATTGCATGCTATGGTATTATCTATTTCTTTTTTTTTCTTCTTTTTTTAAGTATACAGTTTAATGTTGTACAGTTTAGATTGCTTTATTCTTATTTTTTGGAGGGGCCAAACTATTTTACTTTTTTATTTTTGGGTGAGAAAACCACCCCAACCTGAAAAACAACAACAACCAACTAAACACCTGAATATGATTATGAATGATGTGCATATAGAGATGCTAAGTCATTGAATCATGAAGATACATTGTGCAAACTCTCACCACATCTCATGATTTAGTTATAAAAATGATATTTGCATACATGTATTTTCTGTGATTGTGGGGGACAGTTTAGGATCAAGATGACTAGGACAGTCAGAGAAATTCCAGTGAGAAGGGTGAATTAAAGGTTATGATGAGTGCTATTACACTATTAACAGCAAGTTAACTATTAAGTATTAGTATGATTTGTATCCTAGCAGCACATGGTACTAGTAGTATTCTTTTTTTTGTGTGTGTGTGATTGATAATAAATGCTGTTGATGACTGATCACGGTGCTGTCAAGTAATCATCAGGTGTGACAGATTGGTGTAGAGAATGAGAATAGAAAGCAGAGAGAGGGAGGAAGAGTGAGGGACAGTACTATTAAGTGACGCCCGGAGTGAGCAAAGTTAATCAGCACATCGGATGCTTTCGGTCACAGTTGGTGAATTATTTTCCTTCATTTTGGTTGAGTGCTGTCTTCATTTTCTTCATCTTGCAGGTTTACATGTATCACTTATGAACAGTCATTTGGCATCATTGAACAAATGAGTCTTTCGCAAGGCAAAGTTCTGTTTGTTTTCCCCCACAAGTCCGTGTTTGTACTGGAGCAACTAAACTACCACAGTTTTCTATTCAGTTGTACTGTTTCTTTACCAACTGTACCACTAAATACCAGTACTACTATTAAAACCAAGTGTGGAAACTATGTTTACTATTTCTTTGTTTGCTGTTTCTACTTCTGTTAGTATTACTGTCTACTACTTAATGCGTACCATTCAATAGTCCAAAGCCAGAACTAGCAAAACGACCAGTACTAGTGAACCAGTGTTCACCAATGATCCGGGTTCGAGCCCTGTTTCGGCATGGTGTTGTGTCCTTTGGAAAGGTACCTTACTCCTCTTTTTCCTCGATGTTAGGATGGGTAGGTATACCTGATTTAGTAAGGTTTAGGAAGGTGAAATTGGGAGGAAGAAGACTGGGGCCCATCTTCCTATGCTGAGCTCAAGACACATTGGATATATACTATATCTACTGTATACATGAATTCACCGCTTCGTGGCTGTAACAGGCTATAACTAGTGTAAGACCTTAAGTTGTTGTTGTTGTGGGTTTTTTTTTTAAATCCTCATGACAACAGTGTGATAGGAAAGAGTCAAGTAACGAAAGGGTCACGGCAGGAACACACGTTGGTCAAGATGAAAGAGAAACAGCTCTCACGAGAGCAGCAAAGGAAATGCCAGTGTTCAGTCAGAGAGAGAGAGACGGGGGGTGAGGGGGGTTATAATCTCTGTCTGTCTCCCCCTCTCTCTCTTTCTCTCTCTCGCTCTCTTTCCTTCTTTTTCTCAGTGACGAGAGTACACATGATTGACAATCAAAACCCCCCAAAACAAAAAAACAAAAACTGTTCAAAAACCTGTTGCCAGTTGCGAGACATCGCCAGATGGCATTATCATAGCTTGCTAAGTATTATAAACCATCTGTCTCATCAGGATAATGTGCTCGTGTGCCACATGTATCCTGCCGACGTCCTGTGAGCTAAGGCAATACCTTACCCGGGTGACAGCGCAAATTCCGCTAGCAGGAGCAGCTAGAAGGCTGTGTAGCTTTGTCTGTCAGGGATGATTTCATACTGGTATACACTACATGAGCTGCTTGAGTTGTGGGTTTGCTGTTCACTGTGCCAATTAATGTGCGATCTAAGAGGAGATAGGGTGTTGTTGTTTTTGTGGGCTCGTAACTTTGCTTGCTTGAGGAGGCATTGTTTTGGTGAGAGACAGACAGACACAGAGATACCAAAGACAACAACAACAACACGACAACAATCCCAAAACAACCAATTTGGAAAGTAAGATAATCGTTTCCATTAACACTAACTGTACAATGTTATTGTTAAATAACATAAATAGAAGGTGCACATGGTTGACTTTTGTCAGCAACCTGATTTTTTTTTTCCAAGTTTTTGTTTCGAACGAGTCTCGACAGTTTCCAGTAATACACATGAGAATATGACACGGGTGATGTGGACAATGTATTATGTTATGACTCAGTGGCAGAAAAATGTTTGTACACGTGTTTTTTTCGTCTTATATATTGAGTTCAGAAGGTGTAAGCTCCTTTTTAGGTATTAGTATGACAACACTAGTAATTCGTCCCAATAGTGTTCTTATGAGAACCAAGAGCCTGAGGTGATGGTGGTACCTTTCTGGTTCCTTTCCCCGTACGTTCAACTTGCTTGTATACAAAAAAAAAAAAAAAAAAAAAAAAAAAAAAAAAAATCTGTAGCACTTGCTCAGTGTCTGTGAGACACACACACACACACACACACACACACACACACACACACACACACACACACAACAGAAAGAGAGATAGAGAGAGAGGCACGCAGGCACGCACAGGCAATGCTGATTAAATCCTGGCTGATCCTTTCAGCGCCGTGGGTTGGGGGGCAGCTTAGCTGACCAGGCATCTGAATAGCCTGGGCGCCACCTTGCCGGACTGACTGACTGACTGACCACCTCAGGGGAGGGAGGGAGGGGGAAGGGTGGCAGGAAGCAGTTCTATTTTGTCCAGTTTCTAAGCCATGGAGAAACAAGTGAACTGTGTTGAGGGGCTGAGAGAGAGGTTAGGAGAGAGAGAGGGGAAGTGGAGGATGCGAACGAAACGATTTTTTTTTTTTTAAACCAGGGAAAAGTTTGCTTTTTTTTCTACCCAGCCCTGAGGCATTAAAAAGCACACACAACCAAACAACAACATTAAATGAAGCACTAGATCGGAAAAAAAAGAAGATAATGATAAATAGACCATTAGCAGGATCACACACAATCGCGCGCGCGCGCGTGCACGCACTCTCTCTCTCTGTCTCTTCTGTCTCTTTCTCTCCCTCTCTCTTGCGCTTGCTTGCAAAATACAATGAATGTGTTACAAAAGGGGGAGGTGCGGGGCGGGGGGTTGGGGGTGGGGGGCGGGAATGAAAAGAGAGAGGGAGACAGAGAAGAGAGAGAGAGTGTGTGTGTGAAATGCTTATCAGGTACGTGTGAGAGAGAAGAGGGGTGAAAAGAAGACCTGTACTTTGTTAAAAAAAAAAAAAAAAAAAAAAAAAAGCGGAGGGGAAGGAGAGGTGGAGACGTGATATTGGTATTCTTAGTTTTCTGCCTTCACTGTTCCCCGCAAAACTTTATCTACTTTTCGGCCCGTGTGGGGCAGAGGGGGAAATTTAAGTGTGTGTGTGTGTGTGTGTGTGTGTGTGTGTGTGTGACCTCACCTCCCCCAGTTTCCTTGGTCCCGTCTTGTTCTTCGTTGGGGTATATATGTAATGAAAATACTTAGCTACTGTTGGAGGAAGTCCTTTTTGTACCCCCTACACCATTACTTGTTCAAATTTATAGTCTGTGAGCGACGACCCGGGCTGCCTCTGCTTACTGTTTTACTGTGATGGTAGGGATCGAGTAGTTGCGGTTTGTCGGGGTCCACCCCCCCCCCCACTTCCCCCCCGCCTCCCCCCGACCCCCCTTCAGACTTTTTTTTTTAGTGAAATACCTGGTACTTCTTGTCTGTCTGCATGTCAAGAGGTTGGTGTCTAGTCTTACTGATTTGTCTGTCTGTCTGTTTCTCTTTCAGTGGAAGAAGAGTCGAGACCCCCGCCACTACCAGCTGCTTACTGTCTGTGTCTTTCCGTCATTTTTTCTGTTTCTCTCTCCCTCTCCTCCACTCTCTCTGGTCTTCTTCCCTCTCCCCTCTCCCCCCCCCTCTCTCTCTCTCTTCCGTTGACTCTCTTTCTGTCACAGAGAGAGAGAGAGAGAGAGAGAGCAAGCAGAGGTAGTCTAATTCAGGCGCAGCAGATAAGACATATTTTGGTATACGATGTGTGTGTGGAAGAGACTTACAGTAGAGAGGTTCCAATCCATTGGGGCGGTTGGTAAATGGGGGCGGGGGGGGGGGGGGGGGGGGATGGGCGAACTCGGGGGGGGGTGGGGGGGGGGGGGGTAAGGCGGAGTCGATGATAAGTCGATAATGGAGAGGAGGAGGAAGGAAAAAAATCTCATACGCTGGAGAGAGAGAGAAGTCGATAAGGTGAGGTTGGGAGAATGGGGTGGAGTAAGGGTGGGGAAGATAATTTAGCTCTACAGTCAGTGGCTGAGTCACACACGTGTATGATGGGCCCTCAGGCCTATGAGGCTTTACAGGTGCATCCTCCATCCCTCCCTCCCTCCTCCTCTTCCTGCCCCCCCCCCCCCCACACACACACACACACACACACACTCCCTCCTGCTTCTCCTACCCCGTTTTCCATCCTTCGTGTGTGTGGAGACTGTACGATTGTTTGTGTGTGGGGCTGGGTGGGGTGGGGTGGGGTGACTGTGTGTGTGTGTGACTCCACTGAAGATACAACTTATTTTTTTAATAGATTATATTTCAACAGCAAAAAAATGTAATAGTATACACCTCAGACATTCAGTTGATGTTCACTTGCATTAAGTTTTGCAAGAGAAACGAAAAGGAGAAAGAAGTAGATGGTAAAGAAAACAAAACTACTTTTTTTTTGCAATGTGTGACTATCGCTTATCAGTTAAAAGTACTTGCAGGAGGGAAGTGTGTTTCTTAAGGGCTGTTAATGGTAGTCTCCGTCTGTGTTTATGTCTTGTCTCGAGTCTGAAGCTCTATCTCTTCCTCTTGCTCAGCGAAGTATTCCCTCTCTGTGTATATATATCTCTGTCTCTAGACATTCTCTCTTTATCTCTTGTCTGACTCTCACGCTTTATCTCTCTCTCTCTCTCTCTCTCTCTCTCTCTGTCTCTGTCCCTCCCTCTAGAGTTCTTTCTTGTGCGCGTGCGTGTCACACTGACTGTATGTGCGTGCGCTGTGTGTGTTTGTGTGTGTGTGTGTGTGTGTGTGTGTGTTTCCCTCTGCTTTTGTCGGACGTACTTAGAGAGAGCGCGCGCAACTGAAATAGATATAACAGCACGATAAAATCTTAAATGGTCTTCATGGCCTCACAAGTATACTTTTTTATTATAAAATTTACTTCAGGAGTCTTGGTTTACGAACGTATGTGTTTTTAATTGTGGTCTGTTCTGTCAGTGAAATTTACTAGTTACGATAAAAAAAAAGAATAATAATAATAATAAAAAACAACAACAACAACAACTATTACCAAGGCTGCTTGGTATATCTAGGACGGCGAACTTTGGAAATTATTTAGTGAAATGGCAGGATAACTAGTTCAGCGGTCCTATTTTGCAAGTCATGTCTGCTGAGATACATGTTTTTTGTTTTTTTAGCAATCGGTTTGGTTTTTTGGGGGCGTGTGCGGGTTGTCCGTTCCTTCTTCCCTTTCTACCTGTGTGTGTGTGTGTGTGTGTGTGTGTGTGTGTGTGTGTGTGTGTGTGAATACGCGTGTGTGTACGTTTGTGTGTGTGAATACGTGTGTGTGTGTGTGTGTGTGTGTGTGTGTGTGTGTGTGTGTGTGTGTGCTTACTGTTAGATTACTGGACACAACATGGATTCGGGCTCACATGTAGCAGCTCTGAAGTCAAATCAAGTCAAACGCGTACCACAGAAAGGGCCGTGGCAGACTCGGTAGCTTGGCCGTTGGACAAGTTTCTAATCCAGCGGTGTTCACCAGTGTTCCGGGTTCGAGGCCCCCGTTTCGGCAGTACTGTGTTGTGTCCTTGGAAAAGAAACTTCTGGTCTGAAGTTCCTCACTCCACCCACGTGTTAGTGGGTTGGGTACCTGGCCGGTCGGGAAGGTTGAAACGATCTTAGGAGCCTTGGAAAAGGTACTTTTACTCTGAATTTCCTCTCTCCAACCAGGTGTGTACGGGTACCTATACCTGGCTGATCGAAGGAGAGGATCAGGTGTCAGTTGCATTGCTTGGTTCTAACTTTTTGACAGTTACACGTGAATAAATGCCTACGTTGACCGAACTACGCCATTGGTCAGTTCCATACTACACACAGTTAGTAGCGGGTTACGACCATACAAGGCTCTTCCGTCCGAGCAATGCAACTGGCTCCAGGTCCCGTATTCTTCCTATGCCGAGCCTTAGACACGGTGTAAATATATAATTCACTGTCCGGATGACCGTAAAACTTAAAGGACCTTTGACACGGCGCTGGCACTAGGCTGGGTCAGTGGCTGGTCACTTAGTGGACCTGTAGATCTCCGTAAAGTTCTACAGACTGCTTGGAGGATGGGTTTGATGGAAATCGTCAAGATTTAAAACCTCCAACAGTTCCACACTGAACAGTAAACGTGTTCCCTTTCTCCAGTGTGAAGGAGTAGGGAGAGAGAGGTCGGGAGAGACACAGAGAGAGTTCTCTTTCGAGACAAAGATAGAACAAGCGTTGGAGGAAGAAGATGTGTGCGGGGGGAGAGGGGAGGGACGTATGGAGGGCAAGGGACTGTGTAAGATGACTGCCAACAGGTGTGAAGGGTGGGAGGAGGAGAAGGAGGACGAGGTTAGGGAGGAGAGGAGGGGAAGGGGGTGGGGGAGATGGATGTGGACAGGTGAAGCGACACTGCACCGGCGGAGACGTCAGCTTGATTTTTGTATTTCATGTGCACGCGCGCACACACTACATTATACCCCCCACACCACACACACACACACACACACACACACACACACACATGCGCATAAGAGAGAGACAGACAGACGGAACCTCAGACCAACAAGGCAGAAGACTGAAGAGCTCTCATCTGCAGATCTGGGGGTGAGTCAGCGACGGAGAACTGAAATACATTGTCATACATATTTGGCCAAAGCGGCGGGTACTACTAGAATTCAGTCCGTGAGAGATGTCTACGCCATGGTGGTCTAACCAGGAAATTATACAAACATGTGTACCACTTTCCTCCTTCCTCCCCTCCCCTCCTCCTCTTTCCTCTGAGCACAACAACAACACATTACATTTAGTCACAGGGATGGTCCCGTCATGTTTTACATGACCATAAAACGTTCTAGTCACATGGATATATATATATATATATATATATATATATATATAGAGAGAGAGAGAGAGAGAGAGAGATCATATATTCCCGTCATCTTTTTGTATTGACCATAAAACGTTCTAGTCACATTGATATGTTGCCGTCATCTTTTACATAACCATATTACCTTCTGGTAACGCGGATGTTCCTGCCCTCTTTTGCATGACCATAAAACGTTCAAACTTTTGGAGCCGCCATTTCATGGAGAGCGAACGAGGCGAGTTCCTGGACGAAAGTCAGTGAAACGTGGTAAAGACTTCAGGGACTGCGGTTCCCTCCTCCTCCTCCACCACCTCCACCACCAACCCACCCCTCTCCCCCCATTCCACCCCCGCATTCCCATCCCACCCCATCCCATTCAATCGTCTGACTGAAAGCGCTGGGAATGTTTTGGGACGCTCGTGTTTTCTTGAGTACCTCTCCCCCTCCGCCAAAGTTTGGACAAGGCAGACTGGGGGTGTACTTAGCGAGGGTGGTATTTGTCTTGAGGGACAAACCCTTTCTCCCTCTTCTCTCTCTCTCTCTCTCCCCCTCTCCACAGGTAGATAGACTGTAGAGATAGCCAGCCACCTATCTCTCCCTTCGGACGAGAAGGGGGTGGAAAGTTGTCTTCTGACGGGCAGAGAGAGGGGGGGGGGAGAGAGAGGGAGAGAGACAGGGAGAGAGAGAGAGGGGTGGGAAAGGAAGAAAGAAAGAGACAGGGAGGGAGGAAGAGAGAGGGGGGTGGGGGGAGGGAGAAAGAGGGAGAGAGAGACATGGAGGGTGAGATAGAAACATGGAGAGAGAGATGGGGGGAGAGAGAGAGAGAGATGGACCACTTGGGCAAACAAACAGCCTCAGGAGGAGGAGTGGTGGAAGGTAGTGTTGGGTATCTTGGGGGTGGACATACCCCCACCCCCATCCCCCATCCCCGCCCCCTCCCGTTCTCCCCCCCTTCACTCCTTGGGGCAGTGGGCGTTGAATTGATGAATTAAGCTGGGGGAAAACCCAGGACAGAGGTTGACCTTCCGTGGTAGTGCGATCCTGCTTGCTCATTTACTTGCACGAGCTTTAACTGTAGAATATAGGAGCTGAGAAAACTGATTTCACGCCATACAAACACAACAAGGGGGGAAAAAAAGTGTGTCCCACGAGCGTCAGAACATTATCTAGTGTTCGTTGTCCATGCCCTGTCTGTTTTCTCTTGTCTTGTTTTTGTTTTTTTGTTTTTTTCTCTCGTTTTCTTTTGTTTTTGTAAGTTCTGTTTCTATTTTCTTTCTTTGCGTGTATGTGTAAAGGTGTAGCGGTTTGGCTCGGAACTGAAGGCTGTGGATCCTGTCTGTTTTACGACAAAATACAATACGAACAACAGCAGCAACAAGAAAAATATACTCTGTTTTTGTCTTCTTCTTCTTCTTCTTCTTCTTCTTCTTCTTCTTCTTCTTCTTCTTCTTCTTCTTCTTCTTCTTCTTCTTCTTCTTCTTCTTCATCTTCTTCTTCTTCTTCTTCTCCTCCTCCTCCTTCTTCTTCTGCTCCTCCTCCTCCTCCCCTTCTTCTTCTTTCTCCTCTTCTTCTGCTTCTCCTCCTCCTCCTTCTTCTTCTCCTCCTCCTCCTCCCCCACTTCTTCTTCTTCTTCTCTCCCTGTCTCTCTTTCTCTGTTCTGTCTCTGTCTTGTCTCTCTCTCCCTCCCCCCCCCTCTGTGTGTGTGTGTGTGTGTGTGTGTGTGTGTGTGTGTGTTTGGGACAGAAAGAGAGATTCAGCCCTGTATGTTTTTGGCTGCGGTTTTCCCTGTATCATCCGTATCGGCCCTCCACCTGACCCCTCGCCCTTAATCTTTTCCTGCTCCTTGAACTTTTATTATTATTACAGAGCTCTTACTGCCAGCACTGCTGCAGCTTGCTGCTTGTATCGGTGCTGCAATATGATTTAACCCTTTCTCAACTAGGTAGAGGATCCATGTCACTGAAGGGTGGCCATGAACCTTCTGCTCTTTATGTTCGATAGTAAGATAGGCCATATTTTCTACACGTCACAGGGGGAATCCTCAGCTAGTCTCAGACACCATATTTTCTGTGTTTACAGCACAAGGGAATTCATTTTCTTCGCTTTATTTATATCTCAGCTTAGTTTTGTTTAAACCTCATGTATGATCTCGTCTTATCTTCTAGTTATGATGACATCCGTCACATATTCAGTATGTACATACATCAGGACAGGACTTTATATAAGATTTTCTTGTTGTCCTTGCCCTGTCCATCGATACCTGTGTTGTATTGCGACATGTTCCAGATAAAATACTGTTTAAACCAAGGGAATTTTGAACTCCAAATTGACTGGCAGTGAAAGGGTTAAGTTCTGCTGCCAGTGCTGCCACTGCTGCTCTGTTGTCGTCCTCTTCTTATCGCATCCAGTACTTGTGTGCTAACACTTTATACAGTGTGCCTGTGGAGGCACTCAAGTACTGCTGCAGCTGTTGCTGGTACGATCATTCCATGCTTGAATTATTTGTTGTTTCTCTTGTTGCCGCTGTTGTATCGTATCGTGTTGTAATGTTTTACTGTTTGCTTTATTGTCACAGTCTTATTTCTTTGTATGAAATTCGGGCTGTTCTTTTTTGGGAGAGCGCGTCTACAAACAGCTGCGCTTTTTTTTTTCTTTTTTTTTTTCTTCTTTTTTTCTGCATGTTCTTGTTATTCCGTCGTCTTCCTGCTCGTGAGCTCGGTTATCATCAGCATCATTTTTAAAGTTATTGTTCTCAATTCTTCTTCTAGTCTGCTCGTCCCATTAATTATTCTCCTCTTCCTGTTCCTTCTTCCAGTGACATAGATCATATTTTCCGTTACTACCACCACCACCACCATCGTCATCATCTTCATCGTCATCTTCATCTTCAACACTTTTTTCCTTCTTGATTCTCTTTTTGCTGTCGTGAAACCTCTTTGCTCCTCTCTGATGGTTATTTACCGTAGGGGACCTACCCAACACGTTAACTGACACCACCAGAACGACCACATCTTTCAGATGGAGACAGCGAAAATGCTTTGTTTTTAATACTCTGTGTGTGTGTGTGTGTGTGTGTGTGTGTGTGTGTGTGTGTGTGTGTGTGTGTGTGTGTGCGATTCGAACCATGGACTGAGTGAGTTCGGCACTCTAGATGCCGACCGACAGAGCTGACCACGGGCCAGCTAGCACCCCTAGAACCAATATTTTAAGTTGGCAGCCAAGGGGGTGCGGTTGTGTGTGTGTCTGTGTGTGTGTGTCTGTGTTGGGAGGGGGGAAAGGGGGAGGGTTGCTCAATGCTAGCAAACCAAACCAAACGAACGTTTCCGTAGCTGTGGTATGGCCTTAAAAAAAAAGAGAAGAAAAGTTGCTTTCTTTGTTGGTTGGTAAGGTTACGACCCACCACCACACATCCCCACCCCCATCCCCTCACACACACACACCCCTCCCCCCCCCCCCAAAAAAAAAAGAAGAAAAAAAACAAACCGCTTCACATGTTATTATTAGCTAGCTGCCTCCGCGAGCCGAACAATTCGGTCCAGGTAAAAAGGAAGTTAGAAAGGAGGAAAAAACGTCTGGCTGTTTTCTTCCACTGGAAGCTCTGGTTTGAATGTGGGGGTGGGGGAGGTGTGGTATATGAGAGGTAGAGGAGGGTGTGTGTATGTGGGAGGGGCGGGGGATAGAGAGAGAGAGAGCGGGGAGGGGGGGGGAGAAACTTGTGAGACTCTCAGAGAGAGAGAGAGAGAGAGAGAGAGAATTGTGAGACTCAAATTGTGTCCCACGACGGGAGGGATGCAGTCAGATCCACTTCTACAGGTGAACATACGTCCGAGGGACCGATCTGACTCGGATGCTGGTTATGGTTGGGAAGGGCAGA
>NC_134890.1:20109607-20132107 GCF_041734735.1 Babylonia areolata
ACCTTGGGTACCGCCCCAGCGCCGACTGTCCTAAAGCCCTGTTAGGGGTACCATCCCAACGCCGACTGTCCTAAAGCCCTCTTAGGGGTACCATCCCAACGCCGACTGTCCTAAAGCCCTCTTAGGGGTACCATCCCAACGCCGACTGTCCTAAAGCCCTCTTAGGGGTACCATCCCAACGCCGACTGTCCTAAAGCCCTCTTAGGGGTACCATCCCAACGCCGACTGTCCTAAAGCCCTCTTAGGGGTACCATCCCAACGCCGACTGTCCTAAAGCCCTGTTTTGGGTACCATCCCAACTCCGACTGTCATAAAGCCCTGTTTTGGGTACCATCCCAACTCCGACTGTCCTAAAGCCCTCTTTGGGGTACCATCCCAACGCCGACTGTCCTAAAGCCCTGTTTTGGGTACCATCCCAACTCCGACTGTCCTAAAGCCCTCTTTGGGGTACCATCCCAACGCCGACTGTCCTAAAGGGCCGAGAGAATGAAAGTCATTATAGTATCCGAAGCACCTTTTCCAGACTCCTTCCCCATGCCATGCCCCCATCACCCTCCTCCCTCTTCCCCGTCTATACGCCCTTCTATTCCTACACACACACACACACACACACACACACACACACACACACAAGCCCCGCACGTGCCATTCATTGACTGCCATACTAAACAGCACACCCTGCTTACACCCCAAGCCATCAGCAGACACCCAACCCCTCCCCCCCACACACACACACACAACCCACCCACACTCACCCTCGCCTTCTCTATCGGCTGATTCATTCATTCAGTCAGTCAGTCAGTCAGTCTAATTTGCAGACAGGGTTATTTCCAGACTTGTTGGGCTGTGCATTGAGAAAGCAGTGTGTGTGTGTGTGTGGAGGGCTGGGTGGGGAGGGAGATGGGAGTGTGGGGGGATAGAGAGAGAGAGAGAGAGAGAGAGGGAGGAGGCTAATTGGTCCCTCTCCCCCCCCCCCCCCGCACCCCCCACCCCCACCCCCCACCTCCCTACCCACATCACTGCTGATGATGCTCTTCTCCACATCCATCCATCCCTTTAGCAGTTTGATGCTTGTGGATACTGCGTGTACATGTATACATAATGACTACCAAGTTCAACCGATCTTTCAAAGAAGGCTTCTCACTTGTATTGAGTAGCTTTCGTCGGCGATCCGGCCGGCTTCTTCAGCGCAACTAGCAGCTGTACTCATCGCCGTGAGCGATGTATACGTGTAATACGTGTATGTGTGCGTACGTGCGTGTATGTACTTGTGTACATGTATGTATGTATGTATACTGTATGTATGTATGTATATATACATGTATATCATATATGTATGTATGAATGCATGCATGCATGTATAGGTGTATGTATGTATGCATGTATGTATGTATTCATTTAAGTACTAATTACTATGCTTATGTATACTTCTATCTATAGATCTATCTGTCTATCAGTTTGTTTGTGTGTCTGTCTATGTCAGAAGATTCCAGTGTGATTGATTAAAATATGGACACTTTTTAAGTTGTATAGCGCATATCCTCGATCAGAGACCAAGCTCAAAGCGTTTTACAAACTTTGGAGTTTTAAGTTGCACAACAGGCTGCCTTTCAAGAGCAGAGTGAAAGCTGCCTTGAGGAGAGAGAGAGAGAGAGAGAGAGATGTGTGTGTGTGTGTGTGTGTGTGTGTGTGTGTGTGTGTGAGTGACCATTTCAGTTACAGCGCAGTCTCTCTCGATCTTACTCTCTGTTTGTCTGTGTCCCTGTTTGGCTATCCCGGTGTCTTTAATTGGTTTTCTCTCTTATCTTCTACTAGTTTTAAGACTCGTTTACTCTTTCATATAAACCCTTTTTTTTTTCGTTTGCACGTTCGCGCACCCACGCGGGTAATCTTGGTTTAAATAATCTTTAATTGTTCAACAGTACACATGATCACAATGCAAACAATGACAAAAGAGCATCAACAAGTTTAAAGCTTATACTGTGCTCACAACGTAGCACTTCAATGTTGTCCATGAACACATGCGAAAAACATTGATGAAAAACAACAAAAAACAAGCGACACATCGTGACACGAGAACAGTCACACACACACACACGCGCACACACACACACACACACACACACACACACACATTCTCTTTCACCTTCTCTCTCTCTCTCTCTCTCGCTCACTTACTCTCTGTGAGTCTCTCACCTTCTCTCTCTCTCTCTCTCTCTCTTAGTCACTCTTTCTCTCTCTCTCTCTCTCTCGCCTATTCCAACCCTCCTTCCTCCTCTCCCCCCCCAACCTCCTCCCCCAACCACCCCCCCCCCCCCCCCCCGCCACCAACTCTGTCCCTGTCTCTGCAGTCCCCTGTCGCCAGAAATCTTGTGGAGCTTCACGACTGACAGGTGGATGTGGTGGTCGCTTTTCCCGCTCCACACACACACACACACACACACACACACATAAAAGCACGCACACATAATTAAACATACACTGATACAGCCAGACACAGTATTCTCTCTCTCTCTCTCTCTCTCTAGTGCTGATGTCTTCACCGTTGGGAAAAAAGTCTCTCTCTCTCTCTCCCTCACTCTCTCTCTCTTTGACACACACACACACACACACACACACAGGGAAGGCAGTCAGGCGGAACTAAAGACCTATCTCTTCCCCCATCAGCCCCACCCTCGACGCCCGCCTCCCTCCTCCCACCCCTTCACAAAAGTCAGTCTGGTCTCCTCAAGGGCGCTTTTGTGTGTGTGTGTGTGTGTGTGTGTGTTTCGTGTGGTTCTGTGTGTGTATGTGTGTGTGTTACGTGTGTGTTTCTGTGTGTGTGTGTGTGTGTGTGTATTTCATGTGGTTCTGTGTGTGTGTGTATGTGTGTGTGTGTGTATGTATTTCGTGTGGTTCTGTGTGTATGTGTGTGTGTTACATGTGTGTTTCTGTGTGTGTGTGTGTGTTTCTCTGTGTGTGTGTGTGTGTATTTCGTGTGTTTCTCTGTGTGTGTGTGTGTTTCTGTGTGTGTGTGTGTGTATTTCGTGTGGTTCTCTGTGTGTATGTGTGTGTGTTACGTGTGTTTTTCTGTGTGTGTGTGTGTGTGTGTGTGTGTTTTTCTGTGTGTGTGTGTGTGTGTGTGTGTGTGTGTGTGTGTGTTGCGCTCTCTCGCATGCTACCCGTCCTAGGGTCCCGTGTTGTGGGAGAGCTTCCTATATCTGCAGCCAAATCTCGGGGTATTCTCTGTCTCTGCTGCTGTCTCTCTGTGTCTGCCAGTATTTTTATCTGGAGCTCTCTCTCTCTCTCTCCTCTCTCTCTCTGTCACTTTCTTTCTCTCTGTTTGTCTCTGTCTCTCTGTCTGTCTCCCTCTCCCTCTCTCTTTCAAGATTTCAACCAATCTAAAATTCTCCCCCTCCTTCCCCCTCCCGCCCTTTCTCTCTCTCTCTCTCTCTCTCTCTCTCTCTCTCTCTCTCTCTCTCTCTCTCCCTCACTCTCTGTGGTTTCATGACTTATCCTGTGTGAGACAAAGACACACACACACACACACACACACACACACACACACACCACACACACACACACACACACACACACAATCTCACGAACAGCACACACACACACACACACACACACACACACACACACACACACACACAATCTCACGAACAACAACAACAACAACAACAACACACACACACACACACACACACACACACACACACACACACACACACACACACGACACACACACACACACACACAGACACACACACACACGACACACACACACACACACACACACACACACACACACACACACACACACACACACAATCTCACGAACAGCACACACTCACACATACACACAGAGAACAAAGAAAGACTGAATCAGTGAATGAAAGAAGAAAAGGAAAGAAGAAAAAAAAAGCAGGAAGAAGAACAGAACAGGGGAACAAAAAAGAAAAGAAAAAAAAAGACAGAGACAGTGAAGGGCGTGTAACTCTCGAGGAGAGAGGATCATTGGGAGTGGTGGTGGGAGGAGGAAGTCGCGGGGTGGGGAGGGGGCTGGGGGGGGGGGTTGTTGGCGTTAATGGTGAGGGTTGAGGAGTGGGGGGGGGGTGGGGGTCTTACCGGTAGAGTACGAAATCAGGAAACCCAACCCTATATTCGCTGCACCTCCGATCCCCCCCCCCTCCCCCTACCTACATCACCTCACCCCTCTCCATACACACACACAAACACACAAACACACAAACACACACACACACACACACACACACACACACCCTAACTCCTCATCTCTTCCAGACAGACATGTACATACTTCAACGCAGCCTACACACACTCTTCTTCGCGCACCCCACCAGTTCCCCCCGCCCCCCCCACCGCACCCTTCCGCCCCCCCCCCTCGCCCCCCCCGCCCCTCCACAATCCAGTGGCAGGTATACTTAGTTATTATAAATAGGTAAGCTCACGCACGGACACGGACTAGGGTATTTGGGGCATTGTATTGGCGAGTGAGCCCTTACTACTTCGCTGCTGCTTAAGAGTTAGACATTACGAGAACTAGCTCGACAGTGAGTGTGGGTGCAGAGACAGAGGAGGAAGGGGGGTGGGGGGGGGAGAGGGCGTGGGGGAGGAGACCGCACGTTCGTATTGTATACACACTTGCATGCAAGCAAGCACACGTACACACACACTAACGAACACACACGCGCTTTTCGCTTCCACACAAGCATTTTTTTTTCAGTCTCTGTCTCTCTCTGTCTCTCCCTCTCTCTCTCTCTGTCGCGCGCGCGTGCACACACACACACACACACACACACACACGGTATGCGTACACTCACACACGCACTTTTTTCTTTCTTTCCCCGTAGTCCATCCAATAGAGGAATATAGCTCCAGTGTCAATAGTGAACAGACTCTCTTCCTCTATCACTATGTCCCTCGGTCTCTGTCTCTCCCATGTTCCATGGAATATCCCGTGCAGAGCATACTGCTTCACCCCTCGCCCACCCCCAACCCCCTCCACCCCTCCCTCGCACGCTCTCTCTTCTGTCTCCGCCTATGTATCTTTGTCTCTGTTACACACACACACACACACACACACACACACACACACACACACACACACACACACACACACACACGGGCAGACTGGAAAACAAGGCAATGCCTAAAATCTTTGTCCTTGAGTTATAAAGTTTTTGAATAGATCTCTCTTTATCTCTGTCTGTCTGTCTGTCTGTCTGTCTGTCTGTCTCTCTCTCTCTCTCTCTCTCTCTCTCTCTCTCTCTCTCGCAACTTAACCTCTCTTTCCCTCTCCCTCTCTCTATCGAATAGCCCCGCACACAGAGTCCATACCCTCGCACCCTCACACCCAACCAGTCCTACCTATACACCACACCTAGTAGAGCTGCGCTCTCCCTTCGTACCGCCACGCGCACAAAGGAACACGACGGAAAGAGGAGGAAACACGGGAGCCGTATGTGCAGGAGTAGGAGTGGAGAGGAAACGGGAGGTGAGAGCGAGAGAGACAGGGAGGGTGAGGGGGGAGGGGGAGGTATGAGGGGGGCGGGGGGGGGGCGGGGCAGGGGGGAGAAGGGGGCGGAGGCTGGAGGTGTGGGGGGGTGTGTGTGTGGGGGGGGGGGGGGGGAGGGGGAGGGCAGGGGAGGAGGAAATGGAAGCGGGCTAGGTGACAAAGAAAATATACACAGGCCATGTTTTGCACATACCCCTACCGCATCAAGACACAAAGATTACAGCAGCCGGTGAGAGAGAGAGAGAGCAGAAGGCAGGAAGGAAGAAAGAAAGAAAGAAAGAATCGTTAAAAAGAGTGAGAGAGAGAGAGAAGAAGAAGAAGAAGAAGATATTTATGCAAACGAAGAAGAAACCTGAAACGTTTGAGCACAGTATAATCTTTAAGCTTATTATGTTGCTTTTTCTGTCTTTGCATCGTAATCATGTGCACTGTTGAACGAACAGTCAAAGGTTATTTAAACGTAAGGAGGAAGAAGCAAGAAAGGAGATCTTAGAGATGAAGGAAGTAAGGAAGGAAGAAAACGAAGGAAACTAGAAACAGAAAGAGAGAATGAATAAAAGAGGAACAGGAGTCGGAAAAAAAAGAAAAAAGAAAAGAAATGAGTACAGGGGCGCGGGAGAGGTCAGATAATGAAGATTGTGAAAGAGAACGCAAACAAAATGGAGATAAAAGGAAAAGAGAGAAATGTTTTTTGTTGTAGGAAATTTTATTAATATTTCGGAACGTTTTGAAATGGACTGATGTGTGTGTGCATTTGCACGTGTGTGTGTGTGTGCGTGTGTGAGAGCGTGCGTGTGTGTGTGTGTGTGAGTGCATATATATATATATATATATATGCATGTATAATTACAGATGACTACTATTAACGTGATCAGTATAATCTGGTGGCATATTTGTAAAGTTCCCTAAATATTCAGCAATTTAGAATTTGCAATGCATAAGTGAATGCGTCATTTTGACTTCCACCCCCTCTATTTCTGCTTATTACTTGTTATCTTTTGCATTTCAGTCCAGTTCGTGTTCTTTTATTTCTAAACTGCAGCCAGTTCATTGACAATAACCAGTCTGGAAGCACGGTTATAAGCTTTGCTTCTTGTGCTCTGACCAATACAGCTGCTTTGATAATGTTTCTGTGGAATAAAAAAAAAAATGTTAAAAAAAGTGAAAAGAAAAGAAAAGAAGGGTGGGGCGGGGGGTCATATATTGCAGGGGGTAGTGGAGTATCTAGAGCACAATTGCTTTTTTTTTTACTGTTATTGTTATTATTGTCATTATTGTTACACCCAGAGATATATATAGAAAACAAGAGAGGCAAGGCCTTCAAGACTCACTTGTGATACACTGGAGAAAAAAAATCCAAGCTTTTTATGTATTGTGTATAATTTCAAAATGTAATGTTTAAGATGAGAAAGATCAGTTTAAAGCGAATGAAGTCCCCTAGCATTAATTACAGAGTAATTTCCCTTTTGTACTATCTGCACCAAAACGTTTGCAAAATAAATAAAACTTCCATGCTTAGCAAAAGAATTTCCTGTTTGAACAAAAAATGATAATAATGACTGCTCTTGTTGTTGGGTCAGAATATCAGATCAAAGTGCCAAGTTTAGAGAATACAAAAAATATAAATATAACAGTAAATGCAGTTTGCATATAATTAGGCTTCTTTTTTTTGTGCCCATCCCAGAGGTGCAATATTGTTTTAAACAAGATGACCGGAAAGAACTGAATTTTTCCTATTTTTATGCCTAATTTGGTGTCAGCTGACAAAGTATTTGCAGAGAAAATGTCAATGTTAAAGTTTACCACGGACACACACACACACACACACACACACACACACACACACACACAGACAACCGGACACCGGGTTAAAACATAGACTCACTTTGTTTACACAAGTGAGTCAAAAAACTAGACACAGAGACACATACTGTACAGAAATCAACTGCAGTGTTAATGAGCAAAACCATGAAGGGGGATGGGGAGGGGTGGGGGACGGTGCGTGGGTGAAAATAGCCCCTGCCACTACACAACACAAGCACGTGACACGACACCCACGTGACACAGCACAACCACGCGACGCAACAACCACGTGACACGACACAACAAACACGCCACGTGACAGTCACGTGATACAACAGCCCCCACGTGACACAACCACGCGACACAATAACCACGGGACACTTCATTACAACCACGCGACACCGCAAAACACAACATGTATTATGCTCACAGGCACAGGCACAAACACGCGCGCGCGCGCACACACACACACACACGCACACACACGCGCGCGCACACGCACGCACTTACTCACACTGCACACACACACACAGACACACACACTCTCTCTCTCTCTCTCTCTCTCTCTCTCTCTCTCACACTCACTCACTCACACACACACACACACACACACACACACGGAACAGGAAACGTGAGTGAAACACATAAGGCAGGCACCGTTTGCGCTCTATACCTTCTTACAAGAGGGACGCAACGAACGGCCTTGGCATCAAAAGAAAGACGCCCCACCGCCCACCCTCGCAGACACACACACACACACGCACACACGCGCGCGCGCACGCACTCACACACACACACACACACACACACACACACACACACACACACACACACGTGCGCGCACTCACACACACACACGTTCAGACTGCACACACACACACACACACACCACACACACACACACACACACCACACACACACACACACACGTGCGAGGACTCACACACACACACACACACACACACACACACACACATCTGTGAGCTCTCCTCCCCGTATCCACTTAACCAGCCCTGACCTCCACCTCCTTCCCCACTCCACTTCTTTTTCTTATACTCTCTCTCTCTCTTTTCTTCTTCTTCTTTCTTTAATACAGATCTCTCCTTACCAGGGTGTGTGCGAGTGTGTGTTGTGTCCGTGCGTCAGTGAGAGGGTTTTTTATACTTTTTTTTTTTTTTTTTTTTTTAAAGCTAGCCCTCCCAGTTACACCCAATCCCCAAGGCTGAGGAATAGGTTCATGACACGCACCGGAGAAGGTACTGAACAAAAGCGTAGCCACACACACACACACACACACACACACACACACACACACACACACACAGAGGCACACTCGCACACACGTACACACACACACACACACACACACACAGAGGCACACACACACACACGCATGATTACAGTGAGAGAGAGAGAGATCCATTTCATGTGTGTGTATATACATGCGTGCTTGCGTGCGTGCGTGCGTGGGAGAGAGAGACCGAGAGAGAAGGGTGGGAAGGATGTGTGAGACAAGAGACAGAGGAACACCCGAGGTAATAAAAAAAAAAAAGGAGGCTAGAGAAAGGAAGAGAAATCCTTTCTTACCAAAGTTACTACCTGACCGGTATCCGAGCGGAGATTCTTTCCATTTCTTTTCTTTCTTTTTTTTTTTTTTTTTTTTTTTTTTTTGGGGGGGGGGGGGGGGGCGACTGAGTGCGGTGAAGACAAGCACCCTCTCCTCTATCCCCCCCCCACCTCCCACTCCTGCCACCACCACCCACCTCCTGTCCCACCCCAACCCTTTCACCTAGACGGACAGACAGACATACAGACTTTTTTTTTTTTTTTTTTTTAGACAGGCAGACAGACAGACGCAACTGTAACGTTTAGAGACATTATAAAGCGTGAGATACAGCCTCAAGGGAAAAATCAAGACTGCAGCTTAGATCAGTATCAGTCCATATATATATACTGATACTTCGATCAGCTTGACCCTAAATTGACACAACCCTAGGGGTCAAAGGGCGACCTCCGATAGATCGTTGAACTCACCTGTTTTGTTTTGTTGTGTTTGCATTGCAGTCGACTGTATTGTTTTGTAATGTATCGTATGGTATTGCAGTGTATTGTATTGCATTGTATTGTATTCTATTGCACTGCAGTATGTTATATTGCTCTGTGTTGTATTGCATTGTTTTGCATTGCATTGTATTGTGTTGTATTGTATAGCACTGCAGTCTGTTTTATTGCTTTGTAATGTATTGCATTGCAGTCTGTTTTATAGCTTTGTAATGTATTGCAGTGTATTGTATTGCATTGCATTTGCAGTCTGTTTTATTGCTTTGTAATGTATTGTATTGCGGTGTATCGTATTGAAGTGTATTGTGCTGCATTTTATTGTATTACCCTTTTAACAACAGCTGTGGTTTTGGTTTTTGTGTGTGTGTGTGTCTGTGCGTGTGTCGCTCGCACGCGTGCAGGCATACTTGCGTGCGCGTGTGTGTGTAACATGATACGATCCTGTTGGAAAAGCAGCTCTAGAGTGAAGCTAAAAAGGTCTGTCGTCTGACCGACCATCTGCTGAACTCCAACACGCCTTTAAACTGTCATCCTTGCACGAAGGGTACAGATATTGTGTGTGTGTGTGCGTGTGTGTGTGCGTGTGTGTGTGTGCGTGTGTGTGTGTGTGTGTGTGTGTGCGTGTGCGTGCGTGCGTGCGTGTGTGTGTGTGGAGATTGGAAGGGAGGACACGCGTGTCAAACAGAACGTTATTTAAAACAAATAAAGTCGTGATGTTGAGTAAAAAAATCTTCTTCCAAATTGTGGGACTAACTTTGACACGGGAGGGTTTGGGGTGAAAAACGAAACGCCAATGAAGGGAGGGTGGGAGAGCGGGGATGGAGAACGCCGCCAACAAGTTGGAACAACAAAAGGAAGTTCGGCATCCCGCTCCCAGTCTTTGTCCCCTGTTATGATTCATGAATACTGTATGTCTTTTGAAATGGCGGAGAGTTTTTATTATTTTCGTTATAGCAAGACAGTGAAAGACCTGTGTGTGTGTGTATATATATATATATATATATATATATATATATATATGATACTTTTTTTTTTGCTTGTCAGTCGTGTCCGACTATGACCATCAGAACAGCAGAAGAGGCAACTGCTGTTCCGACTATTTTGGGCTAGAATTTGATTCTAGTGGAGAGTGTCTTGCCCAAGTTACATCCCCACTTTCTCGGCCTATATGTGTGTGTGTGTGTGTGTGTGTGTGTGTGTGGACAACAACAGGGGGAAAAGGAGGATGACAGTGTGGAATAAATAAACACACACCTCGCTTTCTGAGATTGACAAATTTTGAACCACTGGTTTCGGAGCAACCTTAGGACGTGCGAAGGGAAACTGCTAACCCTGTCTCCGGGTCTATATTCTTCAGTTTTTCTGTTAACATTGTATGTGTGTGCGTGTCAGGTGTGTGTGTGTGTGTGTGTGTGTGTGTGCTGTCATCTTTTGAGAATACATTTCTTTGTGTCCTTTCTGAACTTTGAAGGAAAAGTTTAAGCCCGACATGGAAGGAGTTGGGCAGAGACAGATGCGTCGGGGGCTTTGGTATGGTGCGGTGTTGAGCCAGCTGTGTGTGTGTGTGTGTGTGTGTGTGTGCGTTTGTATACAGTGTGTGTATATATGTACATGTGTTTGTCTCTCTTTGTGCTGCTGCTGCGTGTGTGTGTGTTTCTGCATGTGTACATGCGTGCATGCGTGTGTGTGCGTGCGTGCATGTGTGTGCGTGTGTGCGTGCGCGCATGTGTGTGTGTGTGCGTGCGTACATGTGTGTGTGTTTGTGCGTGCGTGCATGTATGTGCGTAGGTGTTTGTGCGTGTGTGCGTGCATGTATGTGTGTGTGTACGTGCGTACCTCTGTGTGTGTGTGTTTGTGCGTGCGTGCGTGTGTGTGTGTGTGTGTGTGGATGGATGGGATTCCCCCCAGCCCTCTGACAGCCCTGAATACCGGACACTTGACCAGGGTCGTCACCCCCTAACCTTCTCCCCCTCCTCCACCACCTCATCATCCTTCCACCCCCCCCCCCCCCCACACACACACACCACCACCACCACCACCACCTCATCCCCCAACACACACACGCCCTGTCCCATCCTCTTCCAACACTCTTCAGTCAGAGCACAGTCAAGTCAGTGTGTTCACGTTCAGTTTAAGAACCCGAGAACGCAGAATGAAGAGATGTTTCATCCGACGGACACCCCTGAGTAATGTTTACAACACTGCTGTTAAACGGCTATGTGGTCTCTGGATTTTGGGAGAACGGAAACAAATGAAACGTACAGGTCTGTAAGTTGAAGTTTGATCTGAATTCTGCCTTACTCACGGGATGGTTTTCGTAAGAATTACGCTTTATTAGTGTGCGAAGCAGCTGCTGGTACGTCAGCCTTGAACCAATCCATGTATGTAATCCTGGATTTTTAGAATCCGAAAGAATTGAAAGGTTAAAACGATGCTTTTCTTCTTTCTTTGAACATCCACCATCATCATTTTCGTGGTTCTGATTTGTATAGAACTGGGGGTTTCCACGAGCAAGGTTTCAAATTTCACCCTCATTTCACCTTGATTTGCCCAGTTTCCCCCAACCCTCCATTCATTCACATCTCCCACCCCTTCTAACCGATAATACTCAAATGTATTCACAAATACTTAAACAAAATGTCTTCAATCACCGATATGTGTGACGGGACATTAAACAAAAAAAATCCTCCTCCTACGAGCAAGGTTGCTAGGATGCTTGCTTGTACGTTGGAAGTGTGATCGGAGTCTTACACAATAGAAAGGGTGTCTTGAGGAAATCGGTTGTCTGAGAGCAAGATGCATTGGCCAGCCAAGTCTTGAACCATGTACGTATCGGGTTTTTTTAATCCGAAGGAAAGAGTGGGTGTTCATGTGTTAGTTTCAGTTTCAGTAGCTCAAGGAGGCGTCACTGCGTTCGGACAAATCCATATACGCTACCCCACATCTGCCAAGCAGATGCCTGACCAGCGGCGTAGCCCAACGCGCTTAGTCATGCCTTGAGACCATGTGTTATCATGTGTTAGAGGCGACGGATGGGTAGGACAGTAATTCTTTCGGGGTTCCCTTCTGTGGGGAAGAATGTCGATCGCACGTCAACTGCTTGGTACGTCTCGTTCCATCTTTCAGTTGAACCTCAACTGCCCTGACTTAACTCCAGCTGGGTTATTTGCTGCTTAGTGTGGATGTCGTGGTTTTGCTGTCTCGGCCCTGCCAGGAAGAGAAAGTTCAAACGTCAGCGCGTGTAGCTTTTTGAGGCGTTTGATTGGCTAAGACCGGACCGGGCAAGACGGGGTGTCTTTTCACCGTTAGCTGCGCGAAATTTGGCCAAGTAGAGCAAACCGATAGGCCTAGTTTGCATCAGTTTGTCATGGTAAGTATATATGTATCACCAAACATGGAGTGTGATGCAACCTCCTCCTTTTTTGCCAGTTTGTTTTTGTTGTTGTCTTCTTCCCCCGTCCCCACTGTATTTCTTTGAGTGCAATTCGATGATTTATAAAATATCTGTGTAAATTCTTTGAATGCCTGACTCTCTCTCTCTCTCTCTCTCTCTCTCTCTCTCTCTCTCTCTCTTTCTCTTTCTGCCTCTTTCTCCCTCCAGCCCCCACCCCCACCGCTCTCATCCCCTCTCTTTCTTTATTTCTCCATGTATTTGTTGTAGAATTCTCTGTGGCAGACGTATAAATTAGCAAGACGAGACGAGAGACTGGAAGAACACAGGCCATCAAGCCTCGCCTAGAAATTTCTGTCAGTCCTCTTCCCTGTCTCCGCTCGCCACTTGAGGTTGACCTGTATATTTCAGTGCGTTGTCACTCACATGCATTCTCCCTGAACCCCCGCCCCTGAATGCCACACCCCGCCGCCGCCACCCCTCCCCCCTTCTCCCTTCCACCCCGTCCACTACCTCCTCCTCCTCGTCGACCACCACCACCCTGTCCTCCATCGTGGCAGAAGGAAAGGGCATGACGGACGTATAGCGGAAGTGAGCGGGGGGGGGGGGGGGGGGGGGGGAGAGAAAATAGTCTAAATACCGGAAGGGGGAGCAATGGAGTCTGTCTGCCGGGTCGGAAAGGAGACCACGATTAGTAATCCGGGTCACGTGAGACGGGGCGGAACCTCCTCCTCCCTCCCTTCCCCATCCTCCCCCTTCCTTTTCCTTCCCCATACCCCGAGTCCTCCCCTCGCCCCCCCCCCCCCCCCCATCTCATTCTTTCTGTAGAGCTGTCCCTCTGTATCTGTCTGTCTGTCTGTCTCTCTCTCTCCCTCCCTCTTTCTTTCTGTAGAGCTGTCCCTCTGTCTGTCTGTCTCTCTTTCTGTAGAGCTGTGTCTGTCTGCCTGTTTCTGAGTCTGTCTGTCTGTCTGTCTCTCTCTCTCTCTCTCTTTTTTTCTTTCTTTCTGTAGAGCTGTCCCTCTGTGTCTATCTGTCTGTCTGTCTGTCTGTGTCAGTATCACTGTCTTTCCCTCCCTGTCTGCCTGTTTGTCAGTTTGTCTCTCCCCCACACCCTTCCCACCCTCCTCCCCTCCATGTTTGTCTCATTGTGAGAACAGAGAAAGAAAAGGAAAGAACAAAAAAGGAAGGAAAAACAAAAGTATCGGAGAAACAGATGGACTGCTTATAATTTTTTTTTTTTATACAAAACGACCTTCCCGTTCAGTGTGGCGTCGATATGAGTTATGGGCTGTAGTCTTTTAGTGTGGCTGTTTGTGGTGGGGTGGTTGTGTCTTTGTTGTTTTTGTGCATGAGAGAGAGAGAGAGAACGAGAGAGAGAGAGATTGTGTGTGAGTCTCAAGGTTGTGGTTGGATCATTGAGATAAATTTAGTAGTAGTATTTTTGTGCATGTGTCTATGGGGTGGATGGGAACAGTTGGGGACGTAATGACATGGGGACCGTGCTGAATCTGTCTATTAGATTACTGTGTTGGACTCCAAGGGAACGTCTTTCTATCTCTCTTTCTTCCCCTACACCCCATAATATATATATATATATACACATTAACACGCACTCTTTCTCTCTCTCCCTCCCCCCTTTTCTCTCTCTCTCTCTCTCTCTCTCTCTCTCTCTCTCTCTCTCTCTCTTCCGCACAGGGGCTGTGCTCATCCGCAATAAATCGTCTTAAATCATCACAGGGCCATAAAGGTAGGCCGGCCAAGTGATAAACGGGCTCCGCCAGTTCCCATCGCTCAACAGACAGTGCGAGACAGGACGGGAGGGGGCGGAAAGGACACGGACACACACACGCGCGCGCGCACACACACACACACACACACACGCGCGCGCGCACGCACACACGCGCACGTACACACACACGCACGAGCGCGCGCGCGCGCACAAACACACACACACACACACTACATAAGGACACACACGCATATTTGGAACACACACACGTACATAACACACACACACACACACACACACACACACACACACACATTCGCACACATACACACTCTCTCTCTCTCTCTCTCTCTCTCTCTCTCACACACACACACACACACACTCATGAAACCTCAGCTCAGCATGACTCGGCTCTTCTCTCCTTGTGGTACTGCATACAGCCAGCACAGCACAGTACAGTACAGGGACAGAAACAGATTCTTTTTTCATTATTGTCCAGGGGTGAGGTTCGGGAGGGGGGGGGGGATGGAGAGAGAGGGAGGAAGGGTGGGTAGAGCAGCCCAACTATTTTGGACAGCTCACGCCCTTTACCAGAGAACCCCCCCCCCCCACCACACACACACCACCACCACCTCTTACACCTACTCCCACACACACCCACTCCTTTTCTTCGCTTCGTCCCCCTGAATAGGATTCCCCCCCCCCCCCCCCCGCCCCCTCACACTCACCCTCTCCACCTAACCCCTTCTTATTCCCTCCTTCCCCTCTTCCTTTTTTTTTTTTTTTTATCTTCCTCTCCTGGTTTCTTTTTCGCTTCTTTTTTGATACTGTTACTTATTACTGCATCTGAGCAAAACAAAAGAAAACAAAACATATCAACACACACACACACACACACACACACACACACACACACACACACACACACACACACACACACACACCTTGTTCCTTTGGTTCTTTGTTGTGTCTATTAATCCTTCGGGATTTTATGACAATAAATGAAGTCGAGTCGAGTCACAGAGACGGAGAGTAACAGAATCACAGAGAGAGAGATGGGGAGAGAGGGGGGGGGGGGGGACCGAGCTGTAAAATTTACAATTCATTCCGAGTAGTGGCCCGATTAGAATCCATTGTCCACGGTTCGAGTCATGCATGGAAAAGAATCCACGGCAACTCCTCCACCTCCTCCTCCTTCTTCTTCTGCGTTCGTGGGCTGCAGTTCCCACGTTCACTCGTATACAGTGCACGAGTGGGCTTTTATGTGTATGACCGTTTTTACCCTGCCTTGTAGGCATCCATACTCCGCTTTCAGGGTGCGTATCCACGGCAGCAAAGCAGGGTTGTCCTTCTTAGCGAAATTCTGTTCGGGGAAAATTCCACTTTGACAATAAAACAACTTCGCTTGATAAGACAGGGTGGCACTGTATTATTATGTATATCTATATGGCGATACGCTCTCTCTCTCTCTCTCTCTCTCTCTCTCTCTCTCTCTCTCTCTCTCTCTCTCTGGGAACAGCAGCACGAATTTCACGCAGAGATATATATATCTGTTGTAACAAAAAGTAACACAACAATACACAACACAACACTATACTACAATGCACAAGTCCACACGAATTTCACGCAGAGATATATATATATATATATATATCTGTTGTAACAAAAAGTAACATAACACAACAATACACAACACAACACTATGCTACAATGCACAAGTCCGTAAAGTAAACCCAGTGAAAATACAATGTCGTCTTTGTTTCTGTCTTTGTTTCCTTCTCGTTCTCTTTGTTCGCAGTCCCACTTTCTTACTGTCTCTGTCTGTCTGTCTATCTGTCTCTGTGTGTGTCAGTATCTCTCTCTCCTGCCTTTCTGTGCCTGTCTGTGCAACAGTCTGTCTCCGTATGTCAGTGTCCGTGTCCCAGTCTCTCAGTCTGTGTCTCTGACTCTGCATCGTTTTTGATCCTTGACTCCCTTTCTAATTCCCCTCCCTGTCAGCTCCATTCGTTTGTGTGGGCATTCACCAGCATACATACGTCACATTCACCGGCATACATACGTCACAGTGTGGGCATTCACCAGCATACATACGTCACATTCACCAGCATACATACGTCACAGTGTGGGCATTCACCAGCATACATTACATACGTCACAGTGTGGGCATTCGCCAGCATACATACGTCACAGTGTGGGCATTCACCCTGCATACATACGTCACATTCATCAGCATACATACGTCACAGTGTGGGCATTCACCAGCATACATACGTCACAGTGTTAGCATTCACCAGCATACATACGTCACAGTGTGGGCATTCACCAGCATACATATGTCACATTCACCAGCATAAATACGTCACATTCACCAGCATACATACGTCACAGTGTGGGCATTCACCAGCATACATACGTCACAGTGTGGGCATTCACCAGCATACATACGTCACATTCACCAGCATACATACGTCACAGTGTGGGCATTCACCCTGCATACATACGTCACAGTGTGGGCATTCACCCTGCATACATACGTCACAGTGTGGGCATTCGCCAGAAAACATACGTCACAGTGTGGGCATTCACCAGCGTACATACGTCACAGTGTGGGCATTCACCAGCATACATATGTCACATTCACCAGCATACATACGTCACATTCACCAGCATACATACGTCACAGTGTGGGCATTCACCAGCATACATACGTCACAGTGTGGGCATTCACCAGCATACATACGTCACATTCACCAGTATACATACGTCACAGTGTGGGCATTCACCCTGCATACATACGTCACATTCATCAGCATACATACGTCACAGTGTGGGCATTCACCAGCATACACACGTCACAGTGTGGGCATTCACCCTGCATACATACGTCACAGTGTGGGCATTCGCCAGAAAACATACGTCACAGTGTGGGCATTCACCAGTGTACATACGTCACAGTGTGGGCATTCACCAGTGTACATACGTCACAGTGTGGACATTCACCAGTGTACATACGTCACGGTGTTAGCATTCACCAGCATACATACGTCACAGTGTGGGTATTTACCAGCGTACATGTATACATGACATTATGGGCATTTATCAGAATACATACGTTACATTTGCATAATTCGCCATCATAAGAATACATCCCAGAGTGGGGATATACCAGCATGAAATACACCATAGTGTGGGCATTTGACAGCATAAAAACACACCACAGTGTGGGCATTTAACAGCATAAAAATAATCACAGTGTTGGCATTTACCAGCATAAAAACACACCACAGTGTGGGCATTTGACAGCATAAAAACACACCACAGTGTGGGCATTTGACAGCATAAAAACGCACCACAGTGTGGGCATTTGACAGCATAAAAATACACCAGTGTGGGCATTTAACAGCATAAAAATACATCACAGTGTTGGCATTGTGGTGTGGGCATTTACCAGCATAAAAACACACCACAGTGTTGGCATTTAACAGCATAAAAAATACACCACGGTGTGGGCTATTTCACATCTTGTGCTCCTGTCTTCAGCAGTTTGGAAATATTCAACGAGAAAAGACGTCCGTCACCCCCACTTCCCCCACCTCCCCCCTTCTTCCCTCCCCCACCACATGCCCCCAGGACCCCATACCAACCTCTCCCCTCCTGCCCCATACCCCCCCATCCCCATCCTACCTCTCTTACCTCCTTCATCACTCCTCCCCTCTCTCCCCCCTCTACTTCCACCACGGGGTCGCATTTCGCAGTTCCCACAGTAAGGCTGGATGGATGGAGTAAGACCATCAAAAACACAAGACGTTGGGGTGTTGGTTGAAGGTGGGGGTTTGGGTGGGGAGTATGTGTGGGTGGGATGGGGAGGGTAAAGGGTAGGGCTGTTGAATGTGGAGTTGGAGGGGGGGGGGGCTGTGGGGGGGGGGGGGGGGGCACCTGTCGTGCACACGGAACTGTGTATGTTTATACAGGTCAACGGGTAGTGCATTACTGACAGTGTTGTTTGCGGAACACGTGCTCCCGGGAAGCGAGTGGTGGTGGGGCTGGGGGGTGAGGGGGTTAGTGGTTTGGGTTAGGTCGGGTGGGGGAGTAGAGGGGGAGACTTTAAATCACTCACAGACACCCGACCACCGTGTGTTTGTGTGTGTGTGTGCGTGTGTGTTCCAGTTGACTTCGTCTACCTTCCTGTCCGTGTGTTTGCTTGTCTGTCTGCCTGTCCCTGTGTGTGTGTGTGTGTGTGTGTCTGTCTGTGCGTTTTAACCTAGTTCCTTCTATTTCCTCGGTTTTTTTGTTTATCTTTTTTATGTCAGTTTGTTCCCCTCTTGTTCTTGTCCATGTTGGTGTGGATGAGGATGATGATGACGACGACGATGACGACCTCAGCGCACCGCAGCACCGTGTGTTGTTGCCAAGTCAGAATGGGATCTGAATCAAACAGTATGATGGAAGAGATGGGAGTTTTGTTGTTGATGGTGTTGTTGACAGTTTATTGGCAGTAGTTTCTATCTTGCTGCTGTCATTGCCCCCAGGGGTGTGGTGCAGTTTCTGCTGTTTGAACAATGAAACAAATCATCGGAAAAGGGCAAAGAAGTCAGAAATAACGAGGAAGTACAAACCACTGCTGATGAAGTAATGAACTAAAACATTAAGAATAAATAAATAGATAAATAAAAAGCAAAGAAGGTGAACTAAGAAGTACAAACTACATGATAAAAGTTTGGGAGAGGGAGGGAGATAGACAGGAGGCTGAGAGAGAGAGAGAGAGAGAGAGAGAGAGAGAGAGAGCGAGCGAGCTCTTCGAAAGAACTCCGCTTATCGCAACTACAAAATAACAGTTAAACCCCCTTCACATCAACCGTTTCGTTCGTTACTTTCAGAGTGAAAGAGAGAGAGGGGGGGGGGGGACTAAAACCCTGTAGATATAACAAACACCCCATCTCCACCACCCCCCTTCCTGCCTCCCACCACTACCCCACAACCATTTAAACTGGTCAGTTAACTTGAGCTTCACACATATTATAACAAGCGCCGGTGGAGGGAGCAAAGAAGTAAAATTTACGTGTGACGGGGAAGGAGACAGGACGTGAGTGGTCGTAGAGGGGGAGGAAGGTAGGGGAGGAGGAGCAAGGCCGGAGGGGAGGGGGAGGGGAGGGGGAGTGGCGAAATAATGGCCGTGGAACGTGGCCGGTGTATTGTAGCGAGCGGCCGGCCAGCCTCCTTCTCCCCATACCACCCCTCCTCCCCCTTCCCCCCCCCCCCCCCCCCCCCTTGACCGTTGGAGTGATTTACGCAGCGACCACCTGTGTGATGGAGAGGGGCGAAGGGTGGCCGGGGGGGTTGGGGAGTGGGGGGTTGGAGAGGGGCGGAGGAGCAGATCGGTGGAGTCAGTGTGTGTGTGGGGGTGGGGGGGGGGGGGGGGGGGGGGGATTGAGGAGGCGCCTTGCTGAACCTGTGTGGGATTCGTCGTGAGTGTGTTCGGTTCATTCGTTCCTAGTTTATTCTCTGGTACAAAGCTGTGTTGTGTTGTGTTCGGTGACGGTTCTGTGGAGTTTTCGGGAAGGAGGGGTTTGTGCCTAACAGAGATGTATGATCGTAACATGCACTGGTAAGTCCGTGGTATCCCAGCAGTGCCGCTTTGCTGCTTCTCGGCTGTCCTGTAGGGAAAGTGTGTCTGCGACAATTTTGCAAAGGGCATTCTAAGTCTTTTTTGTTGCCTTGTGTTCGTTTACATCCACTAGTCTAAGTACATGCTGCACACAGGACCTCGGTTTATCGGCTCATCCGAAAGACGAGCACCCGGACCATGACACAACGTCTTATGGAGAGGTGTTGGGGGGCATGGGGTGTGTGTGAAAGTGTAAAAATTCCGGTGCGTGCCCTATATTGGCAGATTCGAACCCACTCGCTTCGTAGTCACTACTGTACCGTTAAGCCACCGCTTAACATAAAGAATAAGCCGGGCGGAATGGTGGAGAGAGGGAACCACCAGACACACGCAGTGTAAAGGCGGGTGGAGGAGAAACGGGTGGGTGGGTTGGTGGGCGGGTGGATAGGATTAGGTGATAGGATGGTAGGTAATCGTGCTGTAACCACTGCCAAGAGATTGCGATCAAAAGGACGCCAGCCTTGTCTCTTTTGGCAGGCCCGGAGACTAACTGACTAGTTGGGGATTTGCTGTGAGCGTGTAAAGACCGCCCTCGGCCATACAGACTTTGCTGCAGCACAACGTTATACTCTCGTCTGTAAAATTCTGCTCTTTGCTTCTGTCCTCGTAACGTAGCGTTGTGCTGGCTGGTCTGTTACACGTGGGTGCCAGTTGACTGTCTCCATCGCTGTCTTTTACCTTACTTGGTCTGTTTGTGTTTTTCTCTCTTGTCTGTCTGTGTGCCTGTCTGTTTCTCTGTCTTGTCTGTCTGTGTGCCTGTCTGTTTCTCTGTCTTGTCTGTCTGTGTGCCTGTCTGTTTCTCTGTCTGTCTCTGTGGTTTCTTTTTTCTTTTCTTTTTTTTTTTTTTTTTTTTTTTTACTAGTCTTTATGTGTCTGTCTGTCTTCCCCCCTCTGTGTTAGAGGTGTGTGTGTGTGTGTGTCTGTGCGCGCGAGTGTTTGTGATCCATATTTCTATGTGTGTATCTGTGTGCGCGCGTGCATGTCACTGTATGAGAGTGACAGTGAGAGAGAAGGGGGCTGGGGTGTGGGGGTCACTATGTGTGTGGCAGGTAGGTGCGCGTGCGTTCGCACGCGTGTGTGTGTGTGTGTGTGTTTGTGTGACACCACGACCTGAACAATGAACAGTTTCGTCTTACCTGGGTGCGGTGGAAAAGTTGTAAACTTTCAATTCTCTCCCTCTCGTTCTCTCTCGTCTGTGTCCTTGTGTCTGCTCAGATCTCTTCCCCTCTCTCTCTCTTTCAACGTGTGTGTGTGTGTGTGTGTGTGTGTGTGTGTGTTATTTTCTTTCTTTTTTTTCTTTTTTTTTGGGAGGGTGGGGGGGGGTGGACTGGGCAGGAGTCATTTGATATTATGGACTGCTATGCTCGCAGTGAGCTCTGTAATTGTTACTGTCACGGGTCGGAAATCATTGGTGGTCGACTGCATGCAGTTGTATTGTAATAAATGCAGGTAGCAGTCATCTGTTGATGACTTTCTGCAGACAGCGTGGTAGCCTTGATTTGAGTCGTGTAATTTTATATACTGTCATTTTCGCCGATTAGGTTGTTAGGAATCCTTTTTTTTTTTCTTTTTTTTTTCTTTTTTTTGACCAGAAGTGTACTGCAGAAAAGACCTTGATGACCTTGGTACGTAGAAATCGATTTCGTCGGTGCAGTGTTATGTATTTTTCTGTTGTATGTTATATATTATGTATCGGTCTCTCTCTCTGTCTCTTACTCTCTTTCTATAGATCTTTCATTGTCTCTCTCTTTTTCTGTCTTTATTTGTTTAGATTTATATAGTATTTAATCTACACGGGGCTCTTGTTTTCCCTCTTTCATTTCTCTGTGTATCTCTCTCTGTCTGTCTCTGTCTCTGTCTCTGTCTCTCTCTCTTTCATAGTCACCCCCCGGCCCGTAAAATTCCCCCGCCCCCCTCCCCCTTGTCTTTCTCAGACAACCAGCAGAAATAACCAGTCCTGCGCGTATGCGTGTAATATAATAGTGGCGCATTATCACTCAGACGCACACGTATCTGTTAGTATACGACAGTAATATATGATACGGTATACAATACATTATACATTACGTCCCAGACTAAAGGAGAAGAAGGAGAAAAACGAAAAAAGAAAAAAAAAAAAAAAATGCGTGTGTCAGATTGGGGGCAGGCTGGTTTAGGGTGCCGTCACACCAGGAAAGTAAAGTGTCTTTCCCCACGTTGGCAGGATACCTTGACAAGGGAGCTGGGCACACAGATTTAAACCCTATTACCAGTCCACCACTCTGTTGGTTGGTAACCAGAGACGGTGCACATGTTGCTGCGACAGCTTCTCTTGCTCATAGCTTCTC
>NC_134890.1:20137107-20142107 GCF_041734735.1 Babylonia areolata
GCAGCGTGGGTGACTTACCTGGGGTGGGGGCAGGACGGGACGATTGGCTGGGGGGGTACCCATGGGACCCACCCTTGGGATCCTGCCGGCTATTATATAAATTTCTTCTCCTGTCTGGCCCATTCAGCCGATTTATTTGGATTGTTTGTTGGCCAGTGAATTAACTGATCTGATTAGACTCAGATTCATTCAGATAACCAACAACAGCTAATTTTTTTTTTTAATTGAATAGTAAAGAAAGTTTAACGAACAAGTTTTTAAAACATTATCATCAACCAGTGAATTATTAACAAAGCAGTTGTTTTTTTCTTCATCCACGCAGCAAGCGCACGAAGGAAAACCTCAGCTGATTACATTCACAAAGCAAAGCTCAGTAGAGAACATGATGATGTAAGACAGCACCTGAAATCTTGACCAACGCTGGTGCCATCTGCCGCCTTTGTCCGTGAGGACAGAACAGGGAGACCATTCACTGACCAGACAGCGGAGCACATTCTCCAAAACTGCTCCCCCTCGCCCCCTCCCCCTCCTCCCCCCGTGTACAAACAGGAAAGACGGAATGTGTGGTTTGTCTACACTCCAGTCACGACCAAACTTAGTTGCATGGCAACAGTGAAGAGCTGCAGAAAGCAGCGTCATTTGTCGCTAGAGCTGGACTGATGGTGTAGAGGTCTGTGAACGCCAAGAAGAAGAAGAAGCCAACACGTTTACGTGCTAGGACATTATGAATTATACTGCTGCATTTGGTAACCATGTAACCCAGTAGATATATCCTAGATGTGGAGTGATGGCCTAGAGGTAACGCGTACGAATCTGAGCGCGCTGGTTCGAATCACGGCTCAGCCGCCGATATTTTCTCCTCCTCCACTAGACCTTGAGTGGTGGTCTGGACGCTAGTCATTCGGATGAGACGATAAACCGAGGTCCTGTGTGCAGCATGCACTTATGCACGTAAAAGAACCCACGGCAACAAAAGGGTTGTCCCTGGAAAAATTCTGTAGAAAAATCCACTTCAGTAGAAAAACAAAAGAAAAAAAAAACAAACCAAAAAAAAAACTGCATACAGGAAAAAAATACAAAAAAATGGGTGGCGCTCTCAGTGTAGCGACGCGCTCTCCCTGGGGAGATCAGCCTGAATTTCACACAGAGAAATGTGTTGTGACAAAAATTAGTAATACAATACAAAACAATACAATACAATACAATACATGCAGTATTTGGGGAGTAAACCCAACAACTGAACAAGAAAATCCGATCAGGAGAGGGACGGGCTCCTACAGATTTGACTTGCCCAAAACGTGGTGCCGCTTGCAAGAAAAACCCAGAACCAAACGATGGACTGACAAACACTGAAGAAAGGACAGGAAAACCTTGATTTGCAGAGAGACAGTCTGGAGTTTGGCGCACAGCCGACAGACCCTGAGGTCTTCTGCACGGGCACCCCGGTGACTCTGTTCACAGGCATGATTAAGGGGAGAGGAAGACATGGCAAGGGCAGCCGTGTCTTTGCGCACGTGGAGCGCACATCATCATCTTAGACACATCTTAAAACTGTCAGATTTATGATTCGTCAGGGAACACACACACGCACACGCGCGCCCGCACGCACACACACTCTCTCTCTCTCTCTCTCTCACAGACACACACAGACGCGCGCGCGCGCGCACACACACACACACACGCCGGAAATGGATTGGATAGACAGAAAGGGGGGAAAGAGTGAAGGGAGAAACAAGTATATGTAGACTGCAGACAGAAAGACTTTTTTCTGTTTGTTTTTTGGGTTTAAATTTTTTTTTTAAATGAATGCAGTGCCTTTGCAGCAGGATTGAATTAATATCAAGAGGGAAACAGGAATTCCAGTCAGTCTGTCGCAACAATACACGGTGCTGCTTCTTTCATACACCAGGAATGATTAAGCGAAATGCATCGATAAGAGAGGGGGGAAAAAAAGGAAAACAAAAAAGCTTGATTCTTTCGTTTTCTCACCTGAGAGCAACCTTTGTGGTCAGCTAGATTTGGTGTTCTGATTCCCACGCTGTTTTCCATGGATGGTAATCTGGATAGAATTAGCCAGCTAAAACATTAACTTTGTTTTTTGTGATAACATGAAATAATATACCCAGATTTTATGTCATGATCATAACGTATCATTATAATATTACATGCAGTTTAATATTGCAGGGAATTTTCCAGTGGTATTTCTTACTCTCAGTGATAGTGATAATGATTCACGAGGTTGTTTTTTTTTATTGATTTGTTTTGTTTGTTTTTTCAGCGTATCATGAAGTGCTGTAATTTTGTTTTTATGGTAGTTTTATTGAAGCGCTATGTCTTTGAAGGGAGAGTTGTTTTTTTTTAACTGCAGCGCTGTCGATGCAGAAGACAAAAATAGACCTTTGGCTTTCTCGTTGAGTTATGGTTATCACACCAGTTTTGTGGATGCTTGGCTCGTCTTCGTAAAAGAATTTTCGTCCCATAGGTGAGAGAGAGAGAGGGGGGGGGTGGGGCTGAGAGAGAGAGAGAGTGTGAGAGAGAGAGAGAGAGAGTGGGGTGGATGGGTGTGTAGCATGGACCTGGACCAAGCTAGGTCATTGGCTATGTTTGGACATAAATGACGTCATACGGACGAAGCTCTGTTCTTTGATTGGCTGGTCTCATAATGACATAGCATGGACTAAGCTGGAGCTATGATTGGCTGCGCGCGCGCGCGCGCGTGTGTGTGTGTGTGTGAGTGTGTGTGTGTGTGTGTAGCATAGACTAAACTATGTGATTGTGTGTGTGTGTGTGTGTGTGTATGTTTGTATGAAGGGGATGGCGGCGAAAATGACGTATAGTCACTGGACTAAGCTGTGTGGTTTGATTGGCTGGTTGCAGAATGACGTAGCAGGGCCATGGCGGTGAAAGCGAACAACAAGGAGAACCAAGGGTTCAAACTCTTGCAGGAGGACAGCCTGGATGACCGACCCTGCGCCGCCGTCAAGAAGTTCGTCGCCTCCGTGCTCGACAAGAAGGACCTGAAGGACCAGGATGTGGCCGCCAGCTTTCGTAACGTGAGTTCACCCACCACATCACACACCTACTCTGACACACACCTTGAGTTCAGCACCACACTGACATAGTTTGAGTTCACCACACGCCACAGTCTGACACATCTGTGTACCTGGCTTGTCTTTGTTGTACCTGTAACTGGTTGTGTGGGTTGTTTTGGGTTGGCTGGATGTGTGGCTGTGTTCATTGTCTTTACGTGTCTTCTGTTTTGTTTTGTTTCGGTTTGGTTGGTTTTACTCTTCTTTTCATTTGTGTTTATTTATTTATTTGTTTATTTATTCATTCATTCAGCATCCATTCATTTATATATATATTTATTTATCTATTTATTTATTTATTTACTAATTCAGTCGGTCATTTATTTGTTTATTTTATTTATATTTTTTTGGAAATGGAGGGTGCTTTTCTTTTTCTTTAAAAAAAATTGTATTGTTGTGTCCGTCATCTCACCTGCCTTTTGTGTTTCGCTCTGTCTCTCTCTCTCTCTCTCTCTCTCTCTCTCTGTGTCACCCTCCCTCCCATTCTTTTAGCCAGTCTTGTCTACCTCTCTCTGTCTCTCTCTCTGTCTGTCTGGCTGTCTCTCTCTCTCTGTGCCACCCTCCCTCCCATTCTTTTAGCCAATCTTGTCTACCTCTGTCTCTGTCTCTCTCTCTGTCTGTCTGGCTGTCTCTCTCTCTCTGTGCCACCCTCCCTCCCATTCTTTTAGCCAATCTTGTCTACCTCTGTCTCTGTCTCTCTCTCTGTCTGTCTGGCTGTCTCTCTCTCTCTGTGCCACCCTCCCTCCCATTCTTTTAGCCAATCCTGTCTACCTCTGTCTCTCTCTGTCTGTCTGGCTGTCTCTGTCTCTATCTCTGTGCCACCCTCCCTCCCATTCTTTTAGCCAGTCTTGTCTACCTCTGTCTCTGTCTGTCTGTATGTCTGTCTCTGTGTCACCATGCCTCCCATTCTTTTAGCCAATCTTGTCTCTCTCTGTGTCTCTTTGTCTCTCTCTGTCTCTCACTGTGTGTCTCTGTCTGTCTGTCTGTCTGTCTCTCTCTCTCTCTCTCTCTGCCACCCCCCTCCCATTCTTTTAGCCAGTCTTGTCTACCTCTCTCTGTCTCTCTGTCTGTCTCTGTCTCTGTCTGTCTGTCTGTCTCTCTCTCTCTCTCTCTGCCACCCTCCCATTTTTTTAGCCAATCTTGTCTACCTGTCTCTGTCTCTCACTGTCTCTTTCTGTCTCTGTCTCACCCTCCCTCCCAATCATGTCTACCTCTCTGTGTCTCTCACTGTCTCTGTGTCTGTTTCTGTCTCCTTCAGCCCTCTCTTTATCTTCATCTCACTGCCCAGTGTCTGCTTTTGACTTCTCTCTTTCCCACTCTCTCACACCCGTTTGTGTGTGTGTGTGTGTGTGTGCATATAATGTGTTTCTAATTTTCTTGTTTATCTAATATCTTTTTTTTCTGTCTCTGTGTCTGCCTCAGATTCTGTCCACGTTACTATTCATCTGTCTTAAAATTCTATCGACAAGTCGGCGCCCCCTAACCAACCCCTCCCCCCCCACCCCCCACCCCACCCCCTCCTCCACACCACCCGGTCCTCCATTCTTCTTATGTATTTCTGTATGTCAGTGTGTCAATGTCTGTCTGTCTGTCTGTCTCTCTGACTGACTGATTCTTTGTGTCGTCTCAGTCTCTCATTTAGTCAGCGTCGCAGATTCTATCACAGTCTTCCGCCCCACCTCATCACGTACACACACGCGCACGCAAGCACGTGCCTGCGGGCGCGCACTACACACACACACACACACACACACACACACACAGTGCAAGGGTGTTCGCGCGTGGCTGATCCATTGTGAGGGTTGCATTGGAGAATGGAAATTGAGTGAAACCTGTCGGTGTTTTATTGAATTTCGGGCCGATATGATTTTTTTTTTTTAGTGGGGAGGGGGGGGGGGGGGGGGTCTCACA
>NC_134890.1:20152107-20154607 GCF_041734735.1 Babylonia areolata
GCCCCCGCCCCCTTTCCTCCTCCCCCCGCCCCATACCCCCACTTCCCCCTTCCCACCCCCCCTGTCCGCAAAGCACACAGCTGATCTGGAGCTGGCTCTCTGTCTGTCTGTCTCTGTCTCTCTCCCTCTCTCTCTCTTTCTCTGTCTCGCTCTTTTCGTGTCCGCCTCTCACGCACACACATACACACGCGCGCACATTCATACACACGCGCGTAAAACAACAACCGAAGAACAGACATACATATATCATATACACAAAACCCCTCGCCTCTCCCCCTCCCCCTCCCCCTCCCCGTCACAGTATACCACCCTCCACAACCACCCCACCTCTTCTTTTACCTTTTTACAGATAAACTCATGATAGTGGTATTGTTGTTATTTTTTATCATCATTGTCTTGACATTATTTTTATTCCTCCTCTTCCTCATAATCAGTTGTAGTAGTGGTAGTAGCAGTGTGTGCGTGCGTGCGTGCGTGTGTTCCTTATCCGTCTGTCGGGCTGTGTGACCTTGGCCACAGTTCAGTGGTGTGTGGTGTGAGTTCAGAACGTGGAGAAAGTAGGTTGGAGGAAGTGAACTGGGAACAGTGTAGAGAGGGTGCAGTGGTGGTGGTGTGGTGGATGTTATGTGGTGGAAGCGGAAAGACACAGGGGGTCAGGATGGAAAAAACAAAACGGGAACAGATGGATGGGTGAGAGGTGCAGGGGGTAGGGGTGGGGGAGGTTGGTGATGATGGGTGGGAGGAGGAGGATTGGTGGTGGTGATAGTGGGGGGAAGGGGGTGGGGTGGGGGGTAGAGGGGGGGGGGAGGGGGTAGGGTCGGAGGAGGGGAGTGACATGTGGTTGGATTGTATTGTGGGTTGAGAGAAGATCAACAGCACAGATTGCTTATTTATCATCATTGTTGTCTTATTTATTTGTTTATTTATTTATTTATTTATTTTTTTAAATTATTATTACTACTACCTTTTTATATTATAATAATTATTTATTTATTTATGTAAGCTTATCTATTATTTATTCACCTTTTTTTTCTCTCAAGGCCTGACTAAGCGCGTTGGGTTACGCTGCTGGTCAGGCATCTGCTTGGCAGATGTGGTGTAGCGTATATGGATTTGTCCGAACGCAGTGACGCCTCCTTGAGCTTCTGAAACTGAAACTGAAACTCAACAGAGCAGAACAGCCACAAGCCTACACTACACTAACACAGTAACAGGGGGGGGGGGAATGAAGAGGTGCCGTTTAGGTTTCTCAGGAAATCTGGTGTTCGGCATGGTGATGTGACCTTGGGAAAGGCACTGTACTCCGATTTTCCTCGCTGCACACAGGTGTGTGACCAGGTGTATCTGTAGCTTTGGTCGGGGAAGGCTGAAAACGGTGTAAGGGGAGGAGGATCGGGTCTCCTGCCTTCCTCTTTGTGGTTTGGTTGAGTTTTGGACACACTGGATATTTATTTATTCATGATTAACCCAGTTGTTTTGAGTTTTCGTTAAAGGGGTTGGGAGTGTTCGTGTTTGCATGCACACACGCCCGCATGCGCGCACGCACGCACACACACACACACACACACACACACACACACACACACACAACACACACAAACTTATTCACTTAACACGCACGCACGCACTCACACACACACACACACACACACACACACACATATAGACATACGCGCGCACACACACACACAGACATACGCGCGCGCGCGCACACACGGCCTCCCCTGCCTGCAGTGTAATGTAATTTCAGTAAATGAAGACTGTTTGTTCATTCAACACAAGAGTGAGCCGATCGGCGCAGTCCCCACCACCTCTATCAAAACTGTTTATTTACCAAACACACCTTGTTGTACACTTCTGCCACGCTCTCAGGGCAAATTGCGTCCCCTTGTGTGTGTGTGTGTGTGTGTGCGTGTGTGCACGCGCGCGCGTGTGTGTGTGTGTACGTGTTGGTGTGTGTGTGTACGTGGCTGTGCGTGTGTATGTGTGTGTGTGTGTGTGTGTGTGTGTTTGCGTGTGTGTGTGTGTGTTTGCGCGCGCGCCTGCATACGACAACGTGCTTGCGGGGACTGAGGAACCTTAAACCCTTTTCGCTTGGTACGATAATTTCTCTTGCTCTTTCTCTCGTTTTCTTTTTCTTTTCTATCAACATTTTAATATATGTTCTTTTTGTTCTGACCACGTGGATGACAATGTTTTCGCTCTGTTGGTCTGTCTTGTCTGTTTTTCTGTCCCCTGTCTTTCTGACCATCACTGCTCCTTCCTCTCCACCTCCCCACTCTCTCTCTCTCTCTACCCCTTTTATGCCCCCCCCCCCCTAGCCCCCCCCTAGCCCCCCCCCTCCCCAAGCCCCCACAGCCCCACGCCTCTCTCTCTCTCTCTCTCTCTCTCTCTCTCTCTCTCTTTTAAGCAGTGTCGCTTCTCATCTACAGCAACCAAAAATAAAAATAAAATAAAAAAATAAATTCTGCCATTCGTTTGGTCGTCACATGGTCTCGCT
>NC_134890.1:20159607-20187107 GCF_041734735.1 Babylonia areolata
TGCTGATAATATCAATACTTTCCTCTGATAAAACCAATATGTTGGTTGGTTGGACTCGTAGTGAGAGATGTCTTTCGCTTCTGCTGCTGTTGCTGCTGCTGTTGCTGCTGTTGCTGCTGCTGTTGGTGATGAGTAAAATAAAATCCATCCATGGGATGTCTGGTCGGGGAGAGAGAGTTTGTTGTTGCCGGCGGCAGTTCTCTGCTGAATGGAAAGCAGCAGCTATTTGGACTGAACAAAAAAAAAGCTTTACTTTAGCAATGTGAAGGGGTGGGTGAGGGGAGGGGTGGTGGGGGTGGGGGAGTGCAGAAAAGAGGAGGAGGAGGAGGAAGGTGAATGGGAAGGAGGGGGTGGGGGGGGGGAGGAGGGTGATCGTCTGTCTGTCTCTCTGTCTTTGTCAGTGTCTGATTCTCTGTTTGTCTCTCTGTCTGTCTCTGTCTCTGTATCTCTCTCTCTCTCTCTCTTTCGCTTTCATTCGGCACTTATGTTTTCATGTTTATATCCAAGCTTATATATATATATATATATATATATATATATGCGATTTTCTTCCTTGCTAAAGAATAGATGTTATGTTCATACCCCTTCATATGGGGCTTTGGCCTTAATGAATAGATTCCAATTCTAATTCTCTTTCGCTTTCTCTCGCCGTCTCTCTTTACCTTTCTTTTTTATCCCGTAATTTTAAACTTTGCCACTCTATGAGCGAGGACAGCATGTACAAGAAGGCTTATCACGTTCAAGAGAGAGAGAGAGAGAGAGGGGGGGGGGGGGGTGGAGGCAGGCAGGATTTATTGATTGATTTAGAGAGATGGATAGGTGATTGATCTTTCGTTCTCAGATCTGTTCCATCGATTCTCAACCACCTCTCTCTCTCTGTCTCTCTGTGTGTGTGTGTGTGTGTGTGTGTGACTGAGGTGTGCTTATGTGTGTGTGTATAATTATGTTTGCGTGCATGCGTGGGTGTTGTGTAGTATATATTCAAAATGAATGACCACAAGTAGGTGGATCGATCCCTTAAGGAATTGAAAAAAAAAAGGAGGAAGGGTGCTATTTGAGACCATGGTGTGTTGTTTTGGGGTGAAACAAACAAACAAACACAAACAAAAAACCCAATAACTAACCAACCTGTAGACATGTCTGTTAGTTGTCCTCGGCGCTTCGATCACTTGCCGTGTTGGGTCTCTCAGTGTGGTCAATCAATCAATCAATCAGTCACCGCCTGCCAATTGATGATGATGGGTCGATAAAAGAAACACTGCAAACATCATTACACCGCTCGTGGAGGTGGGTTTTTATTATTATTATTATTATTTTTTTTTTTACCATAATGATCACCACACACACGCACGCGCGCCCACACAGACATGTGGACGCAGACATTGAAAGACAGATAAATACACACACACACACACACACACACACACACATATATATATATATATATATATATATATATATATATATATACCTTACCACCACCGCCACACTTCCCCTTCCGACATATCGCGCGCACACACACACACACACACACACACACACACACACACACACACAGATGTTGGAAAAAGTGAGAGTATAATGTCTGTATTGCGTGCGTGTGTGTGTGTGTGGCCAGAGAGAGAGAGAGATGTATGGGGAGAGAGAGAGATGTACAATCAGATATATATATATATATATATATATATATATATATATATGTAGAATCAGAGAGAGAGATGTGAGTAAAATCAGAGAGAGAGATGTGTGTGTAGAATCAGAGAGAGAGATGTGTGTAGAATCAGAGAGAGAGAGAGAGATGTGTGTAGAATCAGAGAGAGAGAGATGTGTGTAGAATCAGAGAGAGAGATGTGTGTAGAATCAGAGAGAGAGAGAGAGAGATGTGTGTAGAATCAGAGAGAGAGAGAGAGAGATGTGTGTAGAATCAGAGAGAGAGAGAGATGTAGAATCAGAAAGAGCGAGATGTGTGTAGAATCAGAGAGAGAGAGAGAGATGTAGAATCAGAAAGAGGGAGGGAGGGAGAGGCAGGGCAGCAGGGATAGCTGGAGGTGCAGGCAGACCGGAGGAGGAAAGAGGAGGAGGAGGAGGAATCGTTAAAGTTGCAGCACATGGGGAGGACGAGCAGTAAAAAAACAGCGGCCGCCTGATTGCGCGAAAGGAAACAACGCCACACTGCCTGCCTGAAGTAGCCCCCGGGCCATACACCTCATGTACCGATGATCACGTGCGCCCGGTGTCCCGTCCCCACCTGCACCACCCCTCACCTCAGGACATATACCCTAGGTAAAAAAACAACAACAAAACAACAACAAAACACACTGACCTGCATGTGTCTCAGCGGTTTGGTTGGATGGGGCGGAGGTTGGGGGTGGGATGGTGGGGGATTGGGGGTGGGATGGTGGGGGTTGACGCCAGAGAAGGCAAGAACCCTTTCCGCTAGTTTCCAGTTTCAAAGAGGTGTTACAGCTTGGTGTAGTGATCCATATACGCTGCTCCTGCGGCTCATCTGCTGTGAAAAGAAGAAAAGAAAAGAAAAAAAGGATCCCCGGTGAAAAGCCATCAGAGGGCCCCCGCCCCCCTCACCCCCCCGCACCCCACCCCCACCCCCACCTCCCCCTTCATCCTGCTCCTTCTTTCGCTATCATTGCCTCTACCTATCTGTCTGCCTGCCTGCCCTTCTCTTTCCCTCCCTCTCTCTCTCTCTCTCTCTCTCTCTCTCCCCTCTCCTCTCTCTCTCTCTCCTCTCTCTTCTTCCTCTTCCGCCCCTCTCCTCTCTCTCTCCCTCTCTCCCTTCTCTCTCTCCTCTCTCTTCTTCCTCTCCCGCCCCTCTCTTCTCTCTCTCTCCCCTCTCCTCTCTCTCTCTCTCTCCTCTTCTTCCTCCCCCGCCCCTCTCCTCACTCACTCTCTCCCTCTCCTCTTCTTCCTCTCTCTCTCACTCTCTCTCCCATCTCACTCTATCCCTCTCCTCTCTCTCTCTCGTCACTCTCTCCCTCTCCCTCTCTCTGTCTCTCTCTCTCCTTCCTCTCCTCTCTCTCTCCCCTCTCTGTCTCTCTTTCTCCTTCCTCTCCTCCCCTCCCCCCTCTCTCTCCCATCACATATTTCGACGGAAAGTGTTATCACCGTAGTTTTGTCAACCTGTTTCACAGTTATGTGCTTTAAAAGTATTTGAATTAAACCCGGCGAAACCATAACCCGCGAATGTGATTTGTTTTGGTCGACGTGAAGGGAAAAGAAAAAAACACACAAAAAATAGACCTGGTTTGTTCTCTCAAACACAAAAAGATAGAGAGAATCCGTGTCCGTCAGACCGTTTCATACCCGGGTATGAAAACGGTGTGGGTGTTTTACGGTGTCGCCAGCATCATGATCACACCGGTGTATAATCGGCTGCAAAACTCCCCCGAGTAAAAAGAGCTCCATGGGCCCAGTACAACAATTGTGAGAACTGCCCAGTTGTGAACACAGTGAATAACATTTCACACTCGTGGAGCACAACTGGTCGTTGCCTCTATCAATCTGTCTGCCTGCCTGCCCCTCTCTCTCCCTCCCTCTCTCTCTCTCCCCTCTCCTCTCTCTCTCTCTCTCTCTCTTCTTCCTCTCCCGCCCCTCTCCTCTCTCTCTCTCTCTCCCCTCTCTCTCTCTCCTCTCCTTCCTCTCCCGCCCCTCTCCTCTCTCTTCTTCCTCTCCCGCCCCTCTCCTCACTCTCTCTCTCCTCTCTCTCCTCTCTCTTCTTCCTCTCCCGCCCCTCTCCTCACTCTCTCTCTCTCCTCTCTCTTCTTCCTCTCCCGCCCCTCTCCTCAGTCTCTCTCTCTCCTCTCTCTTCTTTCTCTCCCGCCCCTCTCACTCTCTCTCTCTCTCCTCTCTCTTCTTCCTCTCCCGCCCCTCTCCTCACTCTCTCTCTCTCCTCAAACGTTTTGAGTTCTGAGTTCTGAGTTCTCTCCTCTCTCTCCTCTCTCTTCTTCCTCTCCCGCCCCTCTCCTCTCTCTCTCTCTCTCCCCTCTCTCTCTCTCCTCTCCTTCCTCTCCCGCCCCTCTCCTCACTCTCTCTCTCTCCTCTCTCTTCTTCCTCTCCCGCCCCTCTCCTCTCTCTCCTCTCTCTTCTTCCTCTCCCGCCCCTCTCCTCACTCTCTCTCTCCTCTCTCTCCTCTCTCTTCTTCCTCTCCCGCCCCTCTCCTCACTCGTACACGTGTACACGTGCGTGTGTGTGTGGGAGGGGGGGGGATGCATGTGTGTGTGTGTAATGGAGAGAGAGGGGAAGGGGTAGGGAAGGAGATACGATGGAAAAATCAAGAGAAAAAGGCGGGCGGGGGGAAGAGGAGGGGGTGTTCGGCAAGAATACTGTGCGCTGTGATACCAGACACACCGGTAGCAGTGCAGCAGACTGCACAGTGCTTTTCAGGGCACATTATTTTGTCGGGCAGAGAGACAGACTTGTCTCCCCCTCTCTGCCAGTCTCTTGACCTACATTGCAGCCAATAAACAGGGGGTCCGTACCGTTTGTTATTTGCGCGTGCAGCGCTAGTCATTTAGCTCGTGGTATTAATTTCGGATGATGGGAGGGCGAGGGTAGCGGGGGGGGGGGGGGGGGGGGGGGGGGATGGTCATTCATTTCGTTATTTTCTCCACCCCTTCTGTCTCTGTGTCTGTCTGTCTGTCAGTCTCTCTCTGTCTCACTCTCAGTCTCTCTGTGTCTCTGTCTGTCTGTCTGTCTCTCTCTCTCTCTCTTCTTTGTCTGCCTGCCTATATGTTTGAATGTGCTATCTGCCAATATACTGTCTGTCTGTTTGTGTTTATCTCAAGTGCTGTCTCATTTAAAACAAGTTCTCTCTCTCTCTCTCTCTCTCTCTCTCTCTCTCTCTCTCTCACACACACACACACACACACACACACACACACACACACACACAAAATCAGTCACCGCCAGCCAGGAACATAAACACAGCACACATTTTCACCTCTCGCCTTTTCCAAAAGGATGGCGGGAAAAAAAAAGTCCAGATCCCTATCTGAGATTATCGGCAGGAAGCAGCATCGGGTCCGTCACGTCACAGGGACGGGGGGTGGGGGTGGGGGGGGGGGGGGGGGGACTGGAACTGGGGGAGAACTGACCACAGGACTTTTGTCAGTCAGGGTACCAGCACCATCCAGCACCCCGGCCCCACCCCCAGGACCTATAAATAGTTAAGTCCGTGCAACCCCCCACCCCCCCCCCCACCTCCCCCCCGTAATCTCCTCCTCCCCTCCTCTGCCAGCTTACTTTAACCCCTTTATTGCTGGGCTTTGTTGAAAAGAGGTCGGTGTGGGCGTGATGGTTTGTTGTTGTTTTTTTGGGGGGGGGGGGGTTGTTTTTTTAATATATAATTGCGATTCTATTCTTGGATGTTCTTATCTGAAGTGGTGAAAATTCAGCCCACTGTGCAGGGATCGCGACACAGTCCATTTCTTTTCCTCCTTCCTTCCTTCCTTCCTTCTCTTCTCTCTCTCTCTCTCTCTCTCTCTCTCTGTCTCTCTCAACACGCGCGCGCGCGCGTACACACACACACACACACACACACACACACACACACACACACACACGAACGAGCGCACATACAAACACTGTACGCGCATTCCCTACGTTTCACATACGACTTTGCGTCGTTCATGCATACAGTGTGTTCGCGCATGCGCGCGGGTGTGATTCATTGGTTCGGAGTGGGTATCGTGACTCAAGTGTGAATGTAATGTACGTATGGAGAGAGAGAGAGAGGGGGGGGGAGAGAGGAGTAATTATGTGTGTGATAATATGCACATGATTGTGTGTGTGTGTGTCTGTGTGTGTGTGTGTGTGTGTCTGTCTGTCTGGGTGTGTCTGTGTCTGTGACATACACGGATACACAATAATCCATGATTTATGACCGACCACGCCAGACAGAGTTGTGATGAGTAAAAGGTCACACAACGACGACCATTCTCTCTCCTCGGATACACAGACACAGGCAGACAGACAGACAGGCAGGCTGACAGACAGACAGCCTTCACCAAAAGCTAGCAGGGGGGATAGGGCGACCGCGACGGGAGCAAGACAGAAACTAAGTTGACAAAATAACAGCAAACACAACAACAACAACCACCCTGCCGGTCCAAGCGGAAACTTTGATGGCTGTAGCTTCTCTTGTTGTTGTTTTTGTTGTCGTCATCGTCATCGTTAAGCGCGTTGGGTTACGCTGCTGGTCTTGCATCTGCTTGGCAGATGTGGTGTAGCGTATATGGATTTGTCCGAACGCAGTGACGCCTCCTTGAGCTACTGAAACTGAAACTGTCGTCATCGTCGTCGTTGTTGTTATTGTTGTTGTTGTTCTTCTTCTTCTTCTTTTTCTGCTTCTCCTTCTTCTTCTCCTCCTCCTCTTCCTCCTCCTTCCTCTTCTTCTTCTCCCCCTCCTCCTCCTCCTCCTCTTCTTGTTCTTCCTCCTCCTCCTCCTCCTCCCCTCCTCCTTCTTCCTCCTCCTCCTTCTTCTCCCCCTCCTCCTCCTCTTCCTCCCCCTCCTCCTTCTTCTCCTCCTCCTTCTTCTCCCCCTCCTCCTTCTTCTTCTCCTCCTCCTCTTCCTCTTCTCCTCCTCCTCCTCCTGTGCCATCTCCCCTCTCCCCTGTCCCTGTGAACTAGTATGAAGAGTCATTAGAGTGCCGCGTTGAAGAACTATACAAGTCTCGGTTGTGTACCCAAGCCTGAGCCTTCTGCTCGTAACTCGTGGGCACCGCCATTCTCCTCCTCCTCCTCCTCTGCCATCTTCCCATCTCCCCCTACCTGTGAACTATTATGAAGAGTTGTTGTTGTCTCGTTCGTCATTTATCAGATGGATTCCCCCCCGTCTCCTCGACGAAGGCGGCAGTGCGTCGCAGGTCCTACAGTCCTCCGTAGAGCTTCTGGTCATTTGAGCGCCGCACTGAAGAACTGTTAACACGTGGGCACCGCTATTCCCCTTCATGTTCTTCCTTCGTGGGCAGCGACCACCACTTTTACTCGAATATACACTGCACGATGATGTGGGCTTAAAATCACGTGTGTAACCTGGATCTGGATCCGGATCTGGATGCATACGTCGCAGGAGCCAATCATCGATGAGTATCCGTTTTTTACTCCCCCGCTATGTAGGCAGTCAGACGGGAGAAACACCGCCATAAAAAAAAGGGGGGGGGGGAGAAAATGGGGGGGGGGGAAGGAATAGTCTGTGGGGGAGGAGGGGTGTGTGCAGAGGGGCAAGGTGTGGTGGGGAGGAAGTGCTTGGAGGTTGGGGGGGGGGGGGGGGGGGGGGTGGGGGGGGGGCGAGCGGTTCCCGCCAGTTCGGGAGTCGTCCCAGCTGCCTGCCCCGTTACGTAATGCAATAATGTCATCATCATTACAGGGGAGGGGGGCAGAAGTTGTAGACAGCCCGGTCCCACCACCCCACTTCACCCCGATTTCATTAACACTGTCATCCTCATCATCGTCGTCGTCATCTTCGGCGTCGTCTTCATCGTCGTCGTTTTATGATCGTTATCGTCGTCGTCATCATCATCATCATCAAAAGAAGAATCGTCGTTATTATTATAGTGATCGTTATCATCTTTCACATAGCACCCTTTACGATTGCTGATAACATTTGTAGTGAGTCTCGGAGTCTTTTGTTTTTTGTTGTTTTTTTTGTGAGGAAAGAATGGGTCAAGTCCGCTGTTTGTTGTGTGAGTTTGTTTTCTCTTGATATTTTTCTTTCTTCTTCCCTCGCCCGCCCCTCCCCCTTTAGGTTATTGTGACATTGAAAACATTGTCATCTGACTGGTATTTCCCCACTGTCTCAGTCTCTCTGTCTCTCTTTCTCTGCGCGCATATATATATATATATATATATATATATATATGTATGTATGTATACATAGAATATGCTAGTGAATAGATAGATACATTACTGAATATAAACGTGAATGGTTATTGGCAATGGATGGTCCTTATGATATTTGTTTTTGGGTATATGTGTTGTTGTTTTTCTTTCTTTTTTTTCTTTTTTTTTTCATTGCATTCCGTTGTTGTGGTGTATCGTGGTTCATAATATTTACTTATTATTTTTTCGTCACCCCCTTTGTCGTAATGGCTGTAAATGCTTTTGACGATAAATCATCATATCTCTCTCTCTCTCTCTCTCTCTCTCTCTCTCACTCTCTCTCTCTCTTCTCTCTCTCTCTCCCTCTCTCTCTCTCTCTCTCCCTCTTCTATCACCCTCACTCTCTTCCTCTCTCCATCCTCTCTCTCCCCCTCCCCCCGTCTCTCCCTCTCTCTTGTCTCCCTCTCTCTTGCACGTCTGCTTACCCCAACCCTCTTTCTGCGCCACACACACACACACACACACACACACACACACACACACACACACACACACACACACGGTTTTTCTCTTTCTCATTTTCTCGTTCGTGCGCGCATGCTAGAAAAGCATGCATGTTGTTGTTTATGTAAGGGGGGGGCCCGGGCCTCCCGTTTTATTGTTCAGCTGTAATCGTGTCAGGAGTGGTTGGGGGCAGGGGGAGATGGAGTACTAAAATAGTGGCAGATCGATACAGATATTGAGAGAGAGAGAGGGGGGGAGGGAGGGAGAGAAAGAGAGGGAGTGGAAAGGGAGAGAGAGAGAGGGGGGGGGGGGGGAGAGAGAGAACTCGTGCCGTCAGACACGCCTACTTCTCACCTCTCCTCCCCTTGAACCCCCCCCCCCCCCACCCTCCACCCACCCTTTTTTTCCCTCTGTGGTTCTCTCCCCCCCCTACCCCCGTCCCCCATCTTTCTTCACCTTGGCAACGTCTTTATTGTGGCACTTTGTGTGTGTGTGTGTGTGTGTGTGTGTGTGTGAAATAACAGCTGGAGGGTGGTGATGAGTGAGGACTTTTGATTGACAACGTCGTCAGAGAGAGGGGGGAGGGGGAGAGGATGGAGGGAAGAGAGAAAGAGAGAGAGGATGGGGGTATGGGCTGTGTGTGTGTGAGAGAGAGAGAGAGAGAGAGAGGGCGAGAGAGAGAGATGAATGTGTGTGTGTTTTCGCGCGCGCGTGTGTGTATGTGTGTGTGCGTGCGCGAGCGCGCGAGTGCGAGTGCGCGAACAGCTCAAGCCCTGAAGTGATCGAAAGGAAAGTGGCAGGCGAGGTTTTAGGCACCCAACACATCACACTCGTCGCGTTTTTACTACAGGAGCGGCGGTAGCGCTTGATGATAATAACGCTGACAGACGAGGCTGTTTTCCGGCAACAATTAGGGGACCTGTGCAACAAGGGCCCCCCCAAAGGCAGTGCCCGGGGGTATAACGTTTGGTGTGTGTTGGGGGAGGGGGGGGGGTAAAGGGGAGGTTGGAGGGCGGGGGGGGGGGGGGGGTAGGGGGAGTGTGTGTGTGTGAGGGAGAGAGAGAGAGATGGAGGGTGAGGTGTGGGGGGCGGGTCGGGGAATGCGCGAGCGTGTGCGTGTAATGGAGGGTGTGTGTGTGTTGGGGGGGGGGGGGGGGATGATGGTGTGTGTGTGTGTTGGGGGAGGATGTGTGTGTGTGTGTAGCGTGAGTGTGTGTATGGTGGTGGTGATGTTAGTGTGAAGGGGACATAGAGTATTGGGGTGGGTGGGGGGAGAGGGACACACACACACACACACACACACACACACACAGTGAGAGAGTGTCCCTCCTCCTCCTGTCTCCCAATCCCCCACTCCCACCCCTTCACCTCCACCTGCGTCCCCCCCCACCCCCCACCCCCTTACCCAGACCACTGTGCTGAAGGTTGGGCGTTGTGTTTTAAGCCGGTGAGGGGAGATGGCGTTGATAGCGTTGTTCTCACCACTGAGCTGGATGGTTCTCACAGGATGGAGAGAACTGGAGGTCAGGGAGAGGGAGGGGGTAAGCTGGGTGTGGAGGGGGTGTGGATGATGTTTTAACCAACCGTTTCCAGTGTCTTCTTCTTCTTCTCTCTCTCTGTCTCTGTCTCTGTCTGTCTGTCGTTATCGTTATGTGTGTGTGTGTGTGTGTTTGTGTGTGTGTGAGAGAGAGTGTGTGTGTGTGTGTGAGAGAGAGAGTGTGTGTGTGTGTGTTTGTGTGTGTGTGAGAGAGAGAGAGAGAGTGTGTGTGTGTGTGTGTTTGTGTGTGTGAGAGAGAGAGAGTGTGTGTGTGTGTGTGTGTGTGAGAGAGAGAGAGAGAGAGAGAGAGAGAGAGAGAGTATAGCCTCATTTATTCGATAGTGTGGAACATTACATATCGAAATATGCATAAATAAATGATGTATTATTAGAATATATACATTAATTAACCAATCAGTCAGTTAATTAACAAAAGTCAACCACAAATTTTAATAAAAATCAAACCATAGTGATGCCACCTAAAGGTCTAAAAGACTTGGTATGTCACCTCCGCCCGTATGGGAAAGATCTACTCGCGTGCGACTGACCCGCACACACTCGCATATATTATACCATGCCAGTACTTTTATTACACATTATATCTAACCTTCTTTACCCTACGGTGAGACACCAGTCGCTGCAATACGCGTAACATTGGCCGCATGTGGTTTAGGGAAGGGGGAGGGGGCCTGGAGGAGAGTTTGGACGGGTGGGTGGGGGAGAGGACCCCCAGGGGGCCGAGGGGTTTAGGGGGGGGGGGGGGAGGGGACGCCAAGGCGGTGGTTTAATGAGCCGAGTGTCCCCTTGAGATTGCTACCTTTGATTGGCAGGGGATTTGTAGGGGATGAGTTTGATCGGTCCCGCTTCGTCGTGGCTTGTCGGGTTTAACGACCTCTTTGGCTAACGACCGTAAAGGTCAAAGTTGTTCTGTGCGTGGGGCATGAATGATCTTCGTATTTTGGCTTGTTTCGCGTAAAATACAAACGGCAGGCGCCGACTTCTGCCGCTAAAATGGTGTCACTGTGTTAAAGCTCGTCTCACACGAAGTGGAGCGGCGCGCCCGGGATTTTTTTTTTTTTTTTTCTTCTTCTTCTTTGTCTCGCGTGAAAAACCGTGCTCACTTTTCCACTAACAATCACGTGACGCTGCAAAGCATGCGGTGCCTGGGACCGTGGATGCATGAGCAATTCCAGCAACGCAAGGCTTGCATTATATAGTGTTAATCCCCCCGCTCTCATCAGATTTCTCGTGTTAACATGCTTTTCAGACACGCATTCGTTGACTGGCTGTGATCGAGTCTGCAGGAATTTTAACAGTAGCAACAACATGTTCGGTTTTTTTGTTTCTGAATTTCGTGGTTCAGGCTTTTTGGGGCTCTTTGAGGTACGAGACATGTACAGACTGACTAAGGGACAGACGTATAGATTGTACGACAGTAGAAAACTCTTGCTGAAAGTGACGTGTCTGATGTTATCCCCCCCCCCCCACCCCACCCCCTCCCCCCTTCCTTCTCTACTCCCCGGAACTCCCGTTCTCTCTCTTCCCCCTATTTTCTCCGGACTCTGTTGAAATTGTCCACCCCCTGAACCACCAAATGCCCACCACTCTCACACACAGTCAGGCGTGCGCACGATTATGATCAAGATGTAACATATCCTGTCACCCCTGTTGGGACATGGAGGATGGCAGATGCAGGTTACTCTCTCTCTCTCTCTCTCTGTCTCACACACACACACACACACACACACACACACACACACACGATTATGATCAACACGTAATATCCTGTCACCCGTATTGGGACGTATTGGCGAACTCAGAACTCTCTCTCTCTCTCTCTCTCTCTCTCTCTCTCTCTCTCTCTCTCTCCTCTCTCTCTCTCTCTCTCTCTCTCTCTCTCCTCTCTCTCTCTCTCCCCTCCCTCTCTCTCTGTTTTACATATGAACGCCCTTCCCCAATCATTCCCCAGCGTCCCCACAACCCCTACCCACCCTCACCCAGAAACAGCAACAACAAAGAACAGCAACAAAATAATTCTTTTTGAAAAAAACAACAGCACACACACACACACACACACACACACACACACACACACACACACACACACACAAACGAAACGAACAACACCCCCACCTCCATCCCTTCTCAGTCCACCCACCTCCTCCCAAGCACAGCTGATGAAAATCGACGGGAAAAAACGCGCGCGGCGGGAAGCAAAGTGCCAGCCTTTTAAAACCAGCCACCCCACCTCCTTTCATTCCCCTCTCCCCCTTCCCCTCCCCTCTCTCCCTCACTCTCTCCTTCCCTCCCCCTCCTAAGTCGAGCCATGATTGGCCCACTCCATCCACCATCACCCCCCTCACCCTACCCCCACGGTCCCCCCCACCCCCCACCATCCTAGCCCTAATCCGCCTGTCTGACCCTTGATCCACATCAATATTAATTAAGCGTCAATCGGTTCTTGTCACCAGCGGCCCCCTAATCGAATCATCAGGCGGCCAGGCGACAGCCAACACGCACAGTTTTACAAGGGGGGGGGGGGGCGGGGAGGCGGCCCTTGGAGGTGGGTGGAGGTGGGATGGTGGGGGCGGCCCTGATAGCATCAAGAGGAGGGGTCTTCATTACAAGGTCTTTAAGTTTGGCTGTGTGTGAGTGTGGTGCTCTGTTGGCGTCAGTAGTTGCAGGAAAATGCGAGGAATTCTTTCTTTTTTTTCTTACCTCTCCTTCTTGTCAAACGCCCCCACCCCCACTATAATTTGAACAAACGAAAACAACAGCAAAAAAATGAATAAAATAAAATAAAACAAAGGGGGTTTCTTCTCTATGGATGTGAAGATCAAATCAGAAGAGTTGATTTGTTTTGCTTGTCCGGCAGTACTTGATCAACCCCAAACCGCCCTCCTCGCCAATTAACTGATACTTAATAAAAATAAAAAAAATAATAAAATAATAATAATAATAATAATCAGCTGCTTGTATAAAGCAGGGAAATGGGGAGGGTGGAGGGTGGGTGTGTATGTAATTGTGCGAAAGCAGACACTGAACGATTTCGAGACAAGTGGCATTGTCCAGATCGGTTGCATCTTGTTGCTTGTTTGTCGTTCAGGCCTTGTTGCTTGTAAGCGCTGCTGTTGACCACCCTGGCACCCCCACCCCTCCTTCCGACCCCTTCCACGCATAGATTCATCGATGAATACATTGATAGTTACATCGATAGATACATCGATAGATAGTTAAATCGATAGATACATACATCGATCGATAAATAATTTCAAAAAATATAATTCAAAAATAGGAACAGAAAGATTTCCTCTCTTGGCGGTTGTTGGGAGACCATACGCGACCACAGCGAAAAGCCCGGGGGTTTGCACAAGTTGTCTCCTTGAGGATGATGGCAAACAGCATGTGGTGTGGTGGTTGTTTGGGGGTGTGTGGATGGAGGGGGGGTACTACTTTACCACTACACCGTGTGTGGGTGTGATGATGATGATGATGAAGTAAAGGGAAGCCCTGCAGCAGACAGCACGGGACATTAAGCCGTCACTTGTTACGTTGTGGGTGTCACAGTCCGTCCGCTGGTCTCTGTACAGTCCTGCTGCCCCGAGGGGAGGGGGTGTGTGGGGGGTGTGTGTGTGGTGGGGGGGGACAAGACGGGGGTGCGGGAATGATATGACCGTTGACTGAAATTTGCGTTATTACTTTTATGAGTATTATTATTGCGATTTTTATCATTTCCATCATCGTTATCATTATCATCATCATCACCGTTATGTTCTGTCGAGCCGTGCCCGAGGGTGGGGGCGGGGGCTGAGGGGGCGTGGGGGGGTTATAGTAGTAAGGAGTACAGGGGAATATTTTGACCGTTGAGTTGTTATTTTTATTATCATCGTCATCATCATCATAATCTTGCTTTACTTCATCCGCCTCATCCTCTTCGCATTGTAACCTTTAGAATATAATGCGCGAGATTTTTTTTTTTTTTATTTTTTTTTTTTTTTAGCAGTACGTTTTGCTGGTGTTGTGCTTTGGGGTGCTTTTTTTTAGTATTGATTTATTGATTGATTGCTTTATCATTAATTTTAGTGTTATTGCTATTAGGTTTTTTTGGGCTTTTATGTGGGGGATGGGGGAAGTGGGTAACATTATGAGGATGGCGAAGGAGAAAGGTAGTGTTAAAAAATGAACGGGGGATGTGGGGTACATTGCAGAACTTTCTATGTTACGTTTTTGCTTCTCTGTTTCACTGTCTGTTTCTCTCTCTCTCTCTCTCTCTCTCTCTCTCTCTCTCTCTCTCTCTCTCTCTCTCTCTCTCTCTCTCTCTCTCCTTCCTCTCACCTTCTTCTCCCCCACCCCTCCAGTTTTTACAGTTTCCTTTTCCGCCCCTTACAATTTAATTTAAGCTAAAAAAAATAAAAATAAAATAAAATAAAATCTAGCGTGGAATCTGAAGCTGTTGTTCATCGGTTCGTTCTTCTCTTTTCCAAAGCGGAAGGGTGACGGGTGGGCCAGTGGTATCTAAGAAGTAAGGAGTTAACAGTTCCATGACGTGTATACCACTGTACACGTGAGAGGAGATGTAGGGGTGAGGTGGGGTGGGCAGTTTGGGGAGGGGGGGTGAGAGTTTGTGGGGTGGGGTGGGTGGGTGGGTGGGACAGTGACCTACCTGGGTGGTGGGTGTACCGTGGTGGTGGAACTGACAACAGGCCTGCAGTGCTGGCACGCACTTGGCACACATCCTTTTGGAATCGACAACAAGTGAGGCATTGTTGGATGGCCCTGGTTAAGGGTCCACAGGAGTCCACCGTACTGGAGAGAGACAGACAGACAGACAGAGGGGGGTAGGGGTAGAATATTGTATACAATAAAAAAAAAGAAAAGAAAAAAAGAGAGAGAGAGAGAACACCCCCCCCCCCCCCCCCCAAAAAAAAAAAAAAAAAAAAAAAATCCCTCCAAAACCGTAGCCCCCCGGTGTTCCGTTTGCAATGGGCTTAAATGCGCCGCGCGTGTGTCAGGGGCTTTAGATTCCGAACGAGTCTCAAAGAGCTGCCATTTGAATAATCGACCACCAAAAAAAAAAAAAAAAAAAAAAAAAAATCGCATTGATCGAACGCACACTCGCAGACACCCAAAAAATCACATACTTCGAGAAAAAAGGGTGGAAGTGGAGGAGGGTGTGTGTTTGCAAGGAGGTGTGGGGGGGGGGGGGGGGGGGGGTAGGGTGTGGACGCGCAAGGGGAGCGTTTAAATGTAGGCATTTTATTTTTATTTTTATTTTTTGTACTTTATTTTATAAAATAATCATTTAAAAATATTTGTTGCATTGGGGGTAATGGCTGTGTTACGGCGAGGTGGTTGGCCTGCTCGCCTTTATAGTCTAAGAAAATTACGAAAATACCTCAAAAAAATTGCAAGAAAAGGTTTTTTTGGCTCTATGTATTCAGGAATTTTCACACTATCACCTGTAAAAAATCGAAGAAAATCGAAAGTCAGATAAGAGCAGGAAAATTAAATAAAGAAAAATAAACACAAGGAGATGGCGCGAATGGAACACCATATTTGAGTCTGAAACTCTCAACTGGGTCACGTCACTGACACCTTGTCAAGGATGCCACAACGGGGATGGGCCTGTTAAGTACTACGCTTCTCCGGCATTTCGTCCGCGCAGCTGAACCTGCCTACCACTGTATCTTATGCTTCTCTGTTGAGCGTACTGAATATCATACATGATTTTACAATGCTTCATTGTTAAGTAATGTTTCCGAGAAAGCAAGTGTACTTACAACAGTCAAATTAGACTGTTACTAAAATATAATCACAGTTATCATGATCTTAAAGTGTGCTAGCACAGACTGCATGGCAGTGGCATAGGGGTAGACAGGTTCGCCCGTGTTCGCGTGTGTGAAGTCAGAGTATGGTAAACCATGCGCTTAATAAAGTTTCTTTCGCTGAAAATTTAAAGATTTTCTTTTTTGAGATTTCTTTGCAAAATGGAAATGGACTAATATCAAGACACATGTGTGGTTTGCAAACACCCATGCAGTGTTGACAAAACATTTTCTGTGCTATTGGAAAAGGGCTTCAAAGGTGATAATAACATTTTTTATAGTAAGTTTGTGGGCTTTCGTTCCCATCAGTGTTTATTTCATATGTATTCGTTTGTTTATTTCCTTAAGCACTGTCTTCAAGGCTTAGCTTTTATTGTTTTCTTTTGTTTGTTTGTTTTGTGTTTTTTTGTTTGGTTGTTGTTTATCTCCATTTAACTACTGACTGTGAAATTGTGTGTGTGTGTGTGTGTGTGTGTGTGTGTGTGTGTGTGTTTGTGTGCGTGTGTGTGTGTGTGTGTGTGTGTGTGTGTGTGTGTGTGTGCGCGCGCGCGCGTGCTAGAAAGGCAGAAGGGCGAGGGAGGGTTTAGGAAGGAGAGGGACGGAATTGAGAAGAAGAAGAAGAAGAAGAGAAAGAAGAGAGAGAGAGAGAGAGAGAGAGAGAGAGAGAGAGAGAGAGAGAGAGAGAGAGAGAGAGAGAACTAACAGAAGGAATCTTGTTTACTGAAGGAAAAGAACAAGCACAGGAAGACTTTTCTTACGTACTACCCCAATTTTATGAAAAAAAGAACTTGAGGAAAGGCAATAAGAAAAACAAGGTACTACATAAATGTATATGCCAGAAAACAAACGAATTTCAACTGATAGCGTACAGAAAAGCTAGTCAGTGTGATTTTAACGCACGATGCATATCTGTGTATAAACAGAACGTTGCAACAGAAGAGAGAGAGGCCTGGTTGGTCAGGTATGATGCAAGCTGTTCACATGGGCAGTCACTGTGGCATCTCTGGCTTCCTGCCCATAATCGACCTCAGTCCAAGTGACATGGCCTGTCTCTACTCTACCATACATTTCATCACAAAACAGGCCACACGACACAACTCAACACCTGTCCTGACTCTGGATCAACCACTCTGGTGGAAAGCCACTGACATCTTGCTAATGAGCCTCCTGCCAGTTATATGAAGTTGATGGTGCTGCGCCTTGGTGCTTTCCATGCTGAAATGAGCTTCTGAGGCTGCACTGGAGGGCAGTGGGTTGCAAGAGGTTAAAGGTTCTGGAATTGCCCTTCTCTCCAAACACTGTCATGCACATGACGCAAGGAAAAGCAGTGACACGAGCAGGAAGGGGACATTTTAGTGGACTCTTTGCTTAAACGCACTCGTGACTGCTAAAACATGTGGGGTCAAGCTGCCAACTACACAGAACCTAGATCTTGTTCCAGAACACCTTCATTTGGAACAAGTGGATCAACAAGTTCAAAATGAACTTCAAAATTCAATTGACACTTTCAAATCAAATACTACTGATCACACGGACTTTACCGAACCAGTGTTAGATGAAGATCTTGATCACGGACTGGCTTTGTATAATTTCTCTCATGGAGGGCAAACTTGTAGCTCATGACCTTGAGGCAAACACGCATCTTATCTCCACAATTTCTGACAAGTTGGATGCAAAGGAGGAGGAGCTAAAACAACACCCCACAGCTGCCTCGTGGTTTCAATACAATCATCTCATAGATATTTTACGATGTTTTCTGAAGGCAGAGAGGACGGGAAACTGGCATCTTCACCTGCGTACGTTGCAGGAGATGATACCTTTTCTTGCTTCAGCTGGTCACAGTCTGTACACAAAGTCAATCCAGCTGTACCTGCAAGATATGGTGCAACTTGAACAAACCAACCCTGACGTGTACAACAAATTTCAAGGTCATCATATTTTCCACAGAAGTGATCGCTACTTGGCTGGTTTTTCTGTCGATCTTTTATTTAGCAAGTGTTGATGAGAAGCATCAAATCAACAGGGGGGATGACACGTGATCGTGGAATGTCAGAATCCCAACGTGCAGCATGGCTTCTATCAATGCCCACTTGTGCTGACGTCAATACGTCAGTTCAGAACATCACCGGGTTGTCTTTTTCAAGTGAACAGCACAAAGACATCAGCATTGCCAGAAAGAGGCAGGATGGTCACGACATGATGGTCATCCTTGCTCTCCTGGAAGAGAGAGATCCCTTCATTGCTGGTCCTGTTTTGAAGAATACAGCCACAGGTATGGTTGCAAACACCAAGGTGGATGGACACAAGGCAAACTTAGTGGGAAATAAAATCTTGAAGAAGATGGAAGGCCACAAAGCTACGGAATACACCTTTAGGTCAGAACAGGCTGTTAAGATGGCCTCCATAAACACTGTCAAGATCGACGCAGAAGTGGTGGCTATCGAACCTCAACTTCTGTTTCAGCGCCTGGTTTCAGCTGCAGGCAGTAAATACGAGGACAAGAGTGAGGTGTTCAGATATGAGCTGTGGAGTCACCCATCATCTCTTTCTAAGTCTTCTATTTTTCTTCGTCAAGGAAATAAAGCCCTTCTTGCTGATGGGATCTGGAAGAGAGTTTCCAAACCCATGCCAGAGAGTGCCGTTCTTGGTGACGTGCGTTTGTTCTGCATGGAGAGGCACTTCTCAAAAATATCCCTGGTCTCGTGGCTCAACTTACATTTCCATCATTGAAACGTACGTCAGACATGTGCGACAGAAGTACAAGAAGCCTGTAATGGCTATACAAGTGGCCCAAGCACAAAAGACGTCACATATATGTGCAGAACTGAGGGAAAGTCGTCCACTGAGGTTCAGTTTACACCAGACATGACCCTGCATATCGGGAAAGACCTGTTTCTGGCCAATCATAAAAACAAGCAACGTTTTGTTGATTTGCTTTCTTGTAAGCTGCGGAACAACGGATGCGTGACTTTCTGTTCTGAAGGAGATGCTTACTGCATGATTGTTGCTGAGGTTCAGGAAAGTGCAAAAGGCAAAGAGACAGTGGTTGTTGACGATGACACAGATCTTTTAGTCCTTTTGGTGTGCCATTTCAATAGTGATTCAGAGGAAGTCTTTCTCAAGAAAAGCAGAAAGCCGTTCAGGTGCTGGAACATCAAGCAGTTTCAGAATTCTCTTAGCAGCTTATGTCATATCTTGCCCGTCATCCATGCAGCCATAGGTTGTGACACAACGTCCCGAGCTTTTGGAACTGGCAAACGGACAGGTTTCCAGAAATTTCTGAGCTCAGAACGACTTTGTGAACTGGCAGAGACATTCCTGAAGAACTTAGAGAAAGATGAGACTGTTGCTGCTGCTGAGCAGATGCTCTTGTCTTTGTATGATAGGAAGACAGCGTCCACCCTTGACAAGATTAGATACATGATGTTCTGTTCAAAGGTAGCGTCTGGGACAACATTCATACAAGTTCACTCTCTGCCAACAACGTCCTCTGCTACCAAATACCACAGTTTGAGGACATATCTGCAAGTCCAACAGTGGACTGGAAATGACACACTTGTGCCGGGACAATGGGGCTGGAAGATTGTTGACAACCAGATGGTGCCGCCTTGCACAGCAGACTTGCCTCCTGCTCCTCCCAAGCTTCTGTGCATTATCCGCTGTGATTGCGAGTGTGACTGTGACAAAAAGGTGTACCTGCAGAAAAACAAGGTTTTGACTGCTCGCCAGCATGTGGAGAGTGTCATGGAATACATTATTCGAACTCAGCACAGGTGACAACCGCTGAAGAACAACACTGAGAGGGAAGCCTTTGTGAGGATGGACATTATTATGAATTAGTCCAGTAATTCTATGATAAAAAGTGGTCTAATCCCAAAATAATCGCAATATGTGTGGGGTTTTTTTTTCCAGACTTGCATCTGTACTTATTGGTGAAGAATGTCTGCAAAATGTAAGTGAATATTTTAAAAATGCAACCTTAAGACGCATAAAGACAGCTTTGTGTGAATAAGTCGCTCTGCTTATACATTGCCTTTCACGTTAACAATTTGCACAGACTGTCAGGATCGATGTTCTTCTTGTATGGTTTGACTTCTTTTGATACTGTACTTATTACTGCTGAAAAGAGGACCAGCTTAAGGTCAAATGGAGACCAGGTCACGATCAAACATAGGATTATATTAATTGGATTTATATATATATATATATATATATATATATATATATATATATATATAAATCTGACATAAATGAATCCATTATAACAGACAACATCTCATGTATGAATTCTACGTTTCCAGGTCGCAGTGGACAAAACATCTACATGAATGACACATATTGCGCGCGCATGTGTGTGAGTGTGCGCATATCCACATTTGGTGATATTTTGCTTTCAAATTCAAAATAATGTTTTGCCTCTCTCTCTCTCTCTCGCTCTCTCTCTTTCTTACACACACACACACACACACACACACACACACACACACACACACACACACACACACACACACACAGTCACGTGTTTGAAATACCCCCACGACAGAAGATAATAATAATAATAGATAAAATGAAACAAACAAGACAGTTCATAATTAGATAAATAAATGAATAAACAAAAATAAACTGAATGATAAATGTGTAACTAACAAACAAAAAATAAAACAAATAGATGAATAAGTAAATTGATAGATACATAAATAGAAAAACAAACAAACAAACAAAATAAATCAATGTTTTTAGAACCCAGACAATGGCTTCTCGTCACTTCAGATCACACAAGTGCCTTGATGACCGTCCGTTTCAGTTTTACATACAATTACTTAAGAAAGTTGAATATTGTAATTTCTTCAGTAAAATATTTTTTTAAGCGCATGGTTCACCATACTTCAACACCACATTTTGCGAAGGCAACATGTGAATCTTTCTTCAACGCCACTTTCGTGTTGTCTGTCTAGATGCAAATTAGGAACAAGATAACTGTTATAACAGTTAAGTAACTGATTCAATTGACAGTTATAAGTAAGTTTTATTATTCCGGAATCACTAATTGCTAACAAATCAACGTATAACATTCACTACGGTCAGGGAAGTACGAAACAGGTTTCACTGCACGGAGTGAGAAAGCGCGGGGAGGAACCAGGCCTGCCCGCAGAGCCCGACTTGACAAGGCGCGAATGACAAGCTGCGGCAGCAAAAAAGTATGGTGTGCTTTTTCTTCCATCTCAGCCTATTTATTTTTCTTTATTTAATTTTCCTGATCGTATCTGACGTTCGATTATCTTCGATTTTTTATGGGTGATAGAGCGAAAAATTCTGAACACGTAGAGCCAAAAAAAACGTTTTCTTGCAATTATTTTGAGGTTCGGCCACTTTTTCTCACAGAATTACTAGACTATTACAACAGCATTCAGTGGGGCTTGAGGGGGAACCGCGCCAGTTGGGTTAATGGCTATTGGAGTGCCAGGTGTTTATTTAACGCTTTTAAAATGCCATTCAATAGGACCCATTGGCAAATCGCGCGCCCGCCAGCACGCAAATACACACTCTCGCGCGCGGGCGCGCTCGCGCAAACACGCTCTCGCGTTCACTCTTAGAAACAGGGAGAGAGAGAAAGAGAGAGAGATAGATATGACTGTGCTTATGGGTGTTTGTTGTTCTTTGGTGTGTGTGTGTGTGTGCGTGTGTGTGTTCGTTCGTTCGTTCTTGCTTTTCTTTACACAAATTGCGGGTGTTACAGTTTTCCTTGTCAACATCTGAAGTTTTTCTGAAGTTTTGCTTCCTCGGTTTATCGTCTGATATTGTTGAAAAATAAAAGTTTCAAAAGCCATGACCTGGTGCACACAGTCATTATTGTTTGTCAAGCTTTCATCCTTTGTTTCGTAGGCGGAGTGGGAGAAAAAAAACTGGCAAGTGTGGAATACTGCGTGGAAATATATATGATAGTCGTGTCCGACTATGACCATCAGAACAGCAGAGGAGGCAACTGCTGTTCCGACATTTGAGCTAGAATTTGATTATTGTGGAGAGTGTCTTGCCCAAGTACATCCCCACTCTCTCGGCCATGAGGGTTTTAGGACATCGGCGTTGGGATGGTTACCAAAGGCCAACTAGCCCACAAGGCTGCAGCACTAAGAACCAGTGCAATTTTGCCTCCTAGTTTGAGAGTCATAGTCCTTCACAAAAGACTAAGCTGTAGATGGTTTCCCATTGACTGGAGAAACCATTGATAATACAGCTCTCACTTTGCTGTTGGCTCAAATGTAAACTTATGTCAATCTGTGATATAAGCCGAGTGTTGGAAATGGACTATCTATAAAGTGACGGGACATTTGGAAGCGGTACAGTCGCTGGATAATTCACTTCTCACATGTTTTACTAAATGGCAACGAGGGGGAAGTTTTCGGCGCATAGAATTGGGAGGCTGAACGCCTCCCCTTCTTCATCTTCATCCTGTCTTGTTCTTCTTCACTTTGTATGGTTCTTCTTTTTCGTTTTCTTTCTGTTCTTCTGGTTCTTTTTGTTCTGCTTCTCCATCGTCTTCTTCGTTGTTGTGTTGGTGGTGGTGGTGCGGGTGGTGGTGCTACTGGTGGTGGTGCGGGTGGTGGTGCTACTGGTGGTTGTGGTCTTCTTTTTCTTCTTCTTCTTCTCCTCCTCCTGCTCCCCTTCTTTTTTTCTTCGTCTTCTCCTTTTTCAAGTCTTCGTCTTATTCTATTTCTACTCCCCCACCCCCACCCCCCTTCTCACTCCTCCCGTTGTAAATTTAATTGGAATTGATATCATTTGGGCCTGTGTACTTTCCAGTGGGGTCCATTTGAAGGAAGGCAGGTGTGGGAAGTGTTTTCTGTGCGGAGTGTCTCGGCTCCCATCACACAACATGTTACCGGCCTCTGCATTCTCTACTCAAGGAGGGTCAGCCTCTTTTGGGGATCGTGCTCAAACGGTGCTCAATTTCCCCTCCATTTTCCAACTGTCATTTCTTTTATTTGCTACCTTGAAAAGGCACACATGCACACGCGCATGCGTGCGTGCACACACACACACACACACACACACGTACACGCGCACACACACACATACTCTCTCTCTGTGTCTGTCCTCAATTTTCGCCCATTTTCTGAACAATCAGTTCCTTTATTGATACCCTGAAAGCAGTTTTGCTGTTCTTCTTCCACCCTTTATTTTTTTTGTTAGCGTTGTTTCATTTTGTTGCTCTGTCGATCGCCCTCAGTTTAAAGTGCACACCATTTGAATGCCCGCTTGCTTTTTGACACCATGATGGCTGTGTGTGTATTAATAATGGCTGTCTTCGCCTCGACCTTAAAAAGCGTCCCCTATAGGAGTTATGGAAACGATGTGCTGAAACCTGGACATATAGGCTTTCTTTTCTGTTTTATTGTTTCTTTGTTTCTTTCTTCCTTCTTTTTGTTCTTGTTTTTATCGTTTTCTTGTTCTTTCGTCTTCTCTTTTGTGAGTGCTTGCACACTGTGTGTGTGTGTGTGTGTGTGTGTGTGTGTGCGTGCGTGCGTGCGTGCGTGCGTGTGTGTGTGTGTGTGTGCGTGCGTGTGTGTGTAGGGGGGTTGTTCATGGGAAAGTTGGGATGAGGGGATGTCATATCAGGCCAGCCCCGCGAGATCAGTGCTCTCTCTCTCTCTCTCTCTCTCTCTCTCTCTCTCTCTCTCTCTCTCTCCCCACCCCATACCCCCCGCCCCCCAACCTCCCCAAATACCTATCTTTGTTTTGTCCGATTTATTTTCCGCTTTGTTGGACACTTTCAGTTTCGTCGAGTGTTTGTCGGAGAGATGGCTTCATGATCTGGTGGCCTTTGTTGTGCCAGGTTTTTCACAGGCTCATGATGACTTCACATGTATATATTTTTTCCGGGTGCCTGCAACGTCGCTACGCCCTTCACCACGAGACTTCAGTCGTGGCTCCGAACGCACGGGCACTCTAACACGAAAACTGGGACTGTTTTGAATTGATGCACACGCGTCTTCGATTACTGTGAAGGTTGAATGGGGTACGCTGTATCCATCAGTGTAACTAAAACAGTCCCCTCTCTCTCTCTCTCTCTCTCTCTCTCTCTCTCTCATACACAGAGAGAGAGAGAGAGAGACAGCAAATGAGTCAGTAAATAGGCAAACTGGGCCAAGGCGAATCGGGATCACCAAATTAGTGATGGGCGAATCGGGAATATAGGAGAATGGAGATTATTGAGGAGAATCTTGATGATACGCTTCCCCACAGGTTTTTTTTTTTTTTATTTCGCCTTCCCCCCGCCCCGCACCCCCCACCCCCACCCCCCTGTTCTGTACTGTGGGGCTGCTCTGCTCCCAAGCCTTCACCTGCCTTACCCACTTCCCCATGACGACACCACGTGATGAGCATAGACTGAAACGTGCCCCAAAAAAGCACGTGCAGCAAGGAGAGCCGACCCGGCCGCTACGACTGCCACGAAAGGTTTTTGGCCTTCCATCCGACCCCACCCCACCCGCCACTGACTTCTCCAATAAAAAGAAAAATTAGAAGAAAAAAAGCCTTGCCTCCAACTGTCCCCATGATACTTCCTGACGAGCAGAAAAAAAGTTTAAGTTGTCTGGTTGTGTAACGAAAAAAAAAGGGGGGGGAGGGGGGGGACTGCAACAGTTCAGCGCTTATAGCTGTTAGAGGCGTTTGATTGGCTAAGAGCGGGCCAGACTAAGAGGGGCGTCTTTTCACTGTTAGCCGCGCGAAATTTGGCCAAACAGAGCAAACCATAGGCCTAGTTTGCATCAGTTTGACATGGTACAGTATATGACACCAAACATGGAGTATAATACAAACTCCTCCTTTTGACAATGTTTTTTGGATAGTGGCTATGGGGAATAAGAACGCAGTGGAGATGGAGATCGGTTGAAAGGTGAAATACTGTATAGTGGTGTCTTTCTTTCTTTCTCCCCCCCCCCCCTCTCTCTCTCTAACAAACCTTACCAACCAAAGAATCAGAAACTGCATTGAATGGAAAGAAGCCTCAAATCTACAGATTGTGTTGAAAGCCACCGCCACTGTCAGCCGGCAATGCAATCGGCAGCCAGCCAGGCAACCACAGTGTGCAGCAGAATACAAGAATAGGTGGGGTGAAATGAGGGAACCAGCGGAGGAAGGATCTACCCATGCTACGGTGTCGGGTGGAGTTTCGGTGGAGGAGGGATTGGAAGGAGGGAGGGATAGAAAGATGGGGGAGGACGAGATGGGTGTAGGTTTTGGGGGGAGGGGTTAGTACTGACGGAGGTGGGAAGAGAAAGGGGGGGAAGGGAGGGGGAGAGAGGACGGCAGGTGAGTTCAGGAGCTTGTGTGTAATTGGATAGCACGTAGAGGACTTGAGAGACAGAGAGAGAGGGAGAAAGAGAGAGAGATAGGGAGACAGAGGCAGAAACACAGAGAGAAACAGACACAGACACAGAAAGAGAGACGAACAGAGAGAGAGTCAAAGTCAAAAAAATGTTTTGTCATGCCTCTTGCCCATCGCAACAGGGAACACAGAGACAGAGAGGGGGGGGGGGGGAGGTAAACATGTTTAACAGTATTGAGAGAAAAGAGGAGGTGAGGAGGAAATAGATGTAGGTTCGTGGGCGAGGAGACGGGTAGAATGGCAAGAGACAAGACAGAAAAAAAACGAAAACGTGCCAGTATGCCAAGGTGCCTGCTTGTCGTACCTTTTCTTTATTTAGCCAAGGTTTAAAAAAGAACGAAAGAAAAGAAAAGTACCAATTAGCACGCTTCCACTTCCACACTCCTTCAACCCCCTACCCCTCTCCCCCATACCCACCCCTCACTCACCCACACCCCCTGCTCTCCTTTTTCTCTGTTCCCCCCCCACCCTCCCCACCACCCTGGCTTCCACCTCCACTACCCCATCCCCACCACCACCACCCCAAGGTTGATGGGAGAGGCCACCCACACGCTGTTTGTTTAGCTCTGGTCTCAGTCGTCGCACAGCGGTTAGAAATGGAGATTCGATGTCGGAGCTGGTTTAGGGGATGAGGTTGGGGAGGAGGAGGGAGGGGGGGGGGTTGGAGGGAGGGGGGGGGGGAATGCATGGAAGGATTTGATTCTCCTCCCTATATCCACCCCACCACCCGCAATGCATACCCATCTCCCCCCCCGTTCCCCACCTCCAGTCCCCTGTTTTGTAACATGCCAAACAGGCACTGTCTCTTTTCTTTGCTGACTGTGACTTGCATTGCCAAGGCCTGTCGTATATCTTGCCTGCTAACATAGCATTCCCGCCTGATCCCCCCCCCCACCCAACCCCTTCCCCCTCCCTCCAGCCCACCCCCCTGGACCCGCCAACCCCCCCACGCCCACCCTCGCCCAGCCCCCACCCCCCCAAAAAGAGAGAGAGAGAGAGAGAAAAAAGAAAAGGAAAAAAAAAGCGCAATCACATAAAAAGCAGACTTGCTTGCAGGGTTGATGACACTTGGCATGATTGATACCCCTTTAACCTCTTCCTCGTTTTGAGTGAGACACGGGCGTTTGGTTTTTGTGGGGTGTAAAGCAAAGGGGGGGGGGAGGGGAAGGGGGGGAGAGAGACACAGACACACACACGCACAGACACACACACACGCGCGCGCGCGCGCACACACACACACACACACACACACACACAGATTCCAATCGAAACGAAACCTTTTTTTTTTTTCTTTTTTTTTATTAAAGTGGGACATGTTGTGTCGTGGTCATTTATAAAAAGTCTCCCTGTCTTTCTGTCTATCTTTATTTCTTTCTCTCGTTCTTTTCTTCTTTTCTTTCCCTTTTTCCTTTCTTTTTTCTCTTTTTTTTTCCTCGGGATGTTTGAACACACAAGAGAAAGAATTATGATTATCAGATCAAACAGCGCGATATTGGGTTTGAACAAGTTCGGGTGGAGATACAGCCTTTTTCTCTCCGCATTGTGATCTGATTTTACAAAGAATGTTTTGATTGAAAGATAAATAGATGAATAAAAAAGGAAGGAAGGTATGGGAGATTAACTCTCTCCATACGAACGGCGAAAGAGACGACGTTAACAGCGTTTCACCCCCATTACCACCATCAAAATATTGCAAGCGGAAGGCTCTTATATTGAAGACGTGAATGTTGACAAAGAATACCACAATTCTGACGACGGAAGCTGAAGGTTGGGTCATTGAGACACCCACTGGACATCCGAGGGGTCTGTGTAGAGAAGAGAGGACTGGCCGTACTGAGTGAGTTAAGGTGGTGGTGAGAAACAGACCGCTAGAGAGTTCCGCGGCCATCTTGGATTTTGTGTATACACATCGCGAAATCGCGAGCAGAAATGACAAAGGCGGTCGACACAGACAAAAGCAGCGAACACGTACTATCCTGCATTTCTTCAGTTGACAGCCTGCATTGCTACAACCAAACACTGCACAATGAAATGCCATCGTACCCACAAAAAGAAAACCAAAATATTAGGCAGAAAGTCTAAAAAGGGATCCCTGCTGTTTTCGCACGTTCTGCCTCTCTGGGTCACTTTTGTTGCTTGCAGTTTGGGAGAGCCTATCAACTTCCAGAGCACAGATCATGTGACGCGCCTCTACAAGTCATGTAAGCACGGAACTCGCCAGCGGTCTATTGAAGAAGAAAAGAAGGTGAACGGAGGAAAAGAGATTTTTAAAAATATAATAAATTTTTTTTTTTAAAACCGCACAAAGTCGGATGGGTTTTTTTTCTAATTAAAAGTATTTCCGACGGGACATTAAACGAAAATTCAACTTTTGATAATTTACGTATGAATGAAGTCCACCAGTTTTATGCAC
>NC_134890.1:20192107-20202107 GCF_041734735.1 Babylonia areolata
GGCAAGCATCGGCTAAGCCTACTCATGATGCTGCAAGCAAGCAGGGCCTAGTTTCTTTTCTTCTCTCCATGTTTTTTTTTTTTTTTGTTGTTGTTGTTGTTGTTTTGTGTGTGTGTGTGTGTGTGTGTGTGTGTGTGTGTATTTATTTATTTGTTTGTTTGTTTGTTTTTGTTGTTGTTTTTTCATTGTCTTTGTCAGAAACTAAAGGGGAATAAATAAATAAATAAAAAGTGAAGGAGATTGGCGAGGAGGGTGTGGGAGGGAGGGGGGGGGGGTGAAGAAAACATTAACGTGTAACGCCACACGCTCCCCCACCCCCAACCCGCTTCCTTTTCCCTTTCGTTTACAAATTATTTCAGACATTCGATTGGCCTATTCAGTCCCTCTACTACCTCTTTATGTGTGTGTGTGTGTAGTGGGCAGGGGGGTGGTTTGTGAAGGGAGGGCGGGAGAGGGGGCGCAGGGGGCCGTTTTAAGATAAAGAGGATGGAAGTGCAGATCTCATCTGAAATGTATTTACCCAGTCATACAACCGAATGATTTATTCAAGCTGATTTATTCAAGCTGAACTTCGCCAAAGGTTGGGTTTGTTTTTTGTTGTTGTTTTTTTCTTCTTCTTCTTCTTCTTTTCTGGGGGTCGCTTTTTGTTATCCTGAATATTTGTTTTCCATTCCTTTTTTGGTTTGTTTCTTGTTGTTGTTTTATAATCGAACCTTATACGCCTTTTGTATGCTCCTTTTTCCTCCTTTGCCCGTCCCATTCTTCCCCTCCTCTTCCTCCACCTCCTCATAATCATCATCATCTGCGTTCTTCTTCACGTTTTCATCCTTTCTCCTCATTTGCGCTCTTTCTCCTCCTCGCTTTCTGTCACTTGCTCCGTTTGTGTCTCCTTTGTATCCATTATACCCATAGTTCCGTGAGACAAAACACCCACGCTCGCGCGTGCGGTGAGTAGAGAAAGAGAGAGTGGAGGACGGGGGGCGGGGTGGGGGGTGGGGTGATGATGGAAGAGGGATGGGGAAAGGGGAGATACGACATGCAGAATGAATGAGAATGGTACCCAATGGCTTTGGCCTTTAAGAGGGAGCAAACAGGTACAGGGGAAAGACGTTTTGGCATTTGACGAAGACGGGGTGGATGGGAACACGCTTAACGCACGCACGTACGCACGCGCGCACTCACAGCGTATTTACACACACACACACACACACACACACACACACACACACACACACACACACACACACACACACACACACTGAGGTTGTGGTGATAGTGTGGGTGAGGGAGATGGTGGTCGTTGACACGTGGTGCCTGTGCCTGCCTGGTGATAGTAGTGTCCTCACCTCCACACACACACACACACAGACACACACACACACTCTCTCTCTCTCTCTCTCTCTCTCTCTCTATATATATATATATATATATATATATATATGTGTGTGTGTGTGTGTGTCCCTCCCTCCTCTCTCTCTCTCTCTCTCACACACACAGACACACACAGACACACACACACACACACACACACACACAAAACAAAAACAAAACAAAAACAAAACCAAAAAACCAGGGTTGTCATAGCTGTTTTATTTGTGTGTGTTTTGTTGTTGTTTTTTCTTTCTTTTGTTTTGTGTGTGTATGTGTGCGTGCGTGTGTGTGTGTGTTGGTGCGTGTGTTCTTGGTCTGTTCAGTTCCTCTCCGCACCTGTCTGTCCTTATCACCTTGACAGTAGTGTCAGGAGTCAGTGCTGATGTCGGCCTGCTTTAGCCGTGTGTCTGTCTGTCTGTGTCTGTCTGTGGGCCTCTTTAGTATCTGTGTGGAATTGGGGGCATGGGTGATAGGGGGGACGGGGGTTGGGGGGGTGAGGGCGCCCCCAAGCGGGCGGGCTTGGTGTGTTTTGGGTGGGGAAGACTTCGGGAGGAAGGGAGAGGAAGAGAGAGAGAGGGGGGGGGGGGATTTACGACGGCGAGAAAAGGGTGCACGAAAACCTACCGATATATGTTTTTGTTGTGTATTTTCTTGTTTGTTTGTTTTTTTGTTGTTGTTGTTCGTTGTTTGTTGGTGCGTTGTTTTGTTTTTTTGTTGTTGTTTTTGCGTCCAACTGCTGAGCACTCAAACAACGTAATTTGAAGAAAATGCAAAGCATTATATTGCTAGTACTTGGGATTAGAGATTGATTGAGATGGGCTGGAAATGAGACCGAATGAAGAAGAATGAAGAGTGGTGGTCATGGATTTTAGTCATTCGGATGAGACGATAAACCGAGGTCCCCATGTGCAACATGCACTAAGAGCTTGTTAAAACAACAGCAACAGCAAAAACACTGCAACAAAAGGGTTGGCGGTAGCAAAATCCCGCAGAAAAATCCACTGATATAAATGACGCGTTGTGACGGTGCCGTTCTGACGAAAACTTTGTTGATCAGTAATGTTGTATGTGTTCCAGTACTGAGTGTGTTCCAGTACTGACGAACACGTAGTTGATGCCACACGATGACCTTCTATGTCACACGATGACGTTCCAATACTGACGAACACGTTGTTGACGCCACACGATGACGTTCCAATACTGACGAACACGTTGTTGACGTCACACGATGACGTTCCAAAACTGACGAACACGTTGTTGACGCCACACGATGACGTTCCAGTACTGATGAACAAGTTGTTGACGCCACACGCTGACGTTCCAATACTGACGAACAACGAACACGTTGTTGACGCCACACGATGATGTTCCAATTCTGACGAACACGTTGTTGACGCCACACGATGATGTTCCAATTCTGACGAACACGTTGTTGACGCCACGCGATGACGTTCCAATACTGACGAGCACGTTGTTGACGCTACGCAGTATCCGTTCCAATACTGACGAACACGTAGTTGACGCTACACGATAACGTTCCAATACTGACGAACACGTTGTTGCCACACGATGACGTGCCAATACTGACGACCACGTTGTTTACGTTACGCAGTATCCGTTCCAATACTGACGAACACGTAGTTGACGCTACACGATCACGTTCCAATACTGACGAACACGTTGTTGACGCCACACGATGACGTTCCAGTACTGACGAACACGTAGTTGACGCCACACTATGACGTACCAGTACTGACGACCACGTTGTTGACGCCACACGATGACGTTCCAATACTGACGAAAAAGTTGTTGACGCCACACAATGACGTTCCAATACTGACGAAAAAGTTGTTGACGCCACACAATGACGTTCCAGTACTGACGAATATGTTGTTGACGCCACACAATGACGTTCCAATACTGACGAATATGTTGTTGACGCCACACGATGACGTTCCAATACTGACGAACACGTTATTGACGCCACACGATGACGTTCCAGTACTGACGAGCACGTTGCCAGTGTCACACAATGACGTTCCATGCCACACAGTAATGTTCCAATACTGAAGAGCACGTTGTCTTTCTGGCTGTCACAGCTCATCGAGTACCGGGATGTGCCCCGATCCCCCACCGGCGGTTCGCACTCCGCCATGGACGGAGAGGACATGGGCTCGCCCACCACGCCCGCCTCGCCGACCCCCGGGGCGTGTAGCGGGCCCACGGAGCGGCTCCCCAACGAGCTGCTGGACGAGATCTGCGAGGACATTGGCATGAAGGACCACATGGAACTGGACTTCGTTGAGTTCCTCATGGAGCAGGACGTGGACCCTCAGGCCTACATGACCCCCGAGGGCATCCTGCACAGCCAGGGTAACCTCCCTTCAAGTTCCGGCGGAAGCAGCGGGAGCGGGGCGGGAGGGGGAGGGGGCGGCAACGTCAGCGCCGCCTCCTCCAACATCTCCACGCCCTCCAACAGCAGCGGCAGCGGGTGCGGCTACGGGCCGGGCCCCAGCGGGGGGCTGGGCGGAGCAGTGGGCGGATCGGACTGGTTGAGTCATCACATGCCCAGCCCCGTGGTGCCCGTGCCGGGGTCGTCGGTGGCAGGTGGTTGTGGAGGTGGTGGTGGGGGGTCGGCCACAGCCGTGTCCAGCGGCTCCAGCAGCCCCGCCACCAAGCGGATCCACCTCGGCGGCGGCGGTGTCGGCGACCTCAACCAGCCCACCGCCCTTCCCGCCACCTCCACCACCCCGGCGAAGGAAACCACCGCCAGCCCCTCCCAGCCCCCAACCACCGCCTCCTGCCCCCCGCCCCAGTCCCCGCACAGCAGCGGCGCCGGGCAGGTGTTCAAGATGCCCCACACTCCCCCCACCCCCCGACGGTCGCTGTCGTGCCCCCAGGGAGGGGGGCTGCCCCCCAGCAGTCAGCCCGGGGGAAAGGGGGTGGGGGTCAAGTCTCAGACGTCGCCCGTGCCGCACGTGAAGGAGGAGGTGGACGCGGGGTCCCAGAGCAGCAGCAGCTGCAGCAGTAGTGGCGCGGCCAGTAACTTCCTGGGCAAGGCCCCCTCCGCGGAGAACGTGCCACGGACTCAGTGCTACTCCCCCAACCCCCAGCAGTTCAGCTCGTGCGACCACGCACGGCGGGGGTCGGAGGGCAGCATGCAGATCGCCTCCACCTTACCACCACCACAGCAACAACAGCAGCAGCACCACCCCCACCAGCAGCACCACAGCCAGCACCACTACTCCCACCACCCACAGCAGACAGACGTGCACCCGTACCCGGGCATGGCTCAGCACATGGCTGTCAAAGACTCCAGCTTCCATAAGTTCGGAAAGCTGCCCCCGCCCAATGTGAACGTCAAACACTTCCCCCAGATGAGGTGGGGGGCGCCAGGTGGGGCCATGGCCGGACATCCGCCCGCCCACCCGCACCCGGGCATGGGCATGGGCAAGGCCGGGTACGGCTACCCCATGCAGGGCCCGAACCGCATGGACTCTCCCTTGGACCAGGGATATTTCTCCAACGAGTCTGCAGGCAACGGGACGTCGAGCTCCGCGCCGTCCCCAGGGCTGACGGCCTCGTCCATGTCCTCCATGAGCTCTCTGTCCTCCATGTCCTCCCTGTCCACCATGATGCCCGCGGACCCCTCGGCAGTAGCAGCCTCGGGCAAGTCCCAGGCTCCTCCTCCCCCTCCCAGCCTGGTGGCGGCTCGGCAGAAGTCGGTGCACTTCGCGGACCTGCCCAACCAGGGTTCCCCCGACGCCATGACCCAGACCCCTTCGTCTGGGCCTATGGACATGCAAGGGTACGCCCGCTTCTCCAGCAACCAGTCCCCGACAGACTGTGCCTTCGATGTGGACGGCTCGCAGCCCAACTCGAGAAAGATCATGACCCGACACCACCACGGCTCCAAGCCGGGCGTGGCGCCTTACACAGTGCCTAGCAACTCCGCCATGAGCGTGGCCTCGCCCACCTCTGGCGGCTACGACTTCTCCAACCGCTCCAGTTGTGCCTTGAACCCCCAGAACAGCCGCTCCAGTCCGGAGGACATGGGGGTAGGGGGCGCCACCGCCGCCGCTGCCGCCGGATCTATGCAACCCTTCGACTACCCCTCAGCCTCGGGTCAGGCCCCAGGCAAGGCAGTGGGCGGAGACGGTGCGTTTTACATGGACAATAACCAGAACATGATGCGCATGGATTCCTCCCCAGGCATGGACTATGGGGGGCAAGGAGGGGGCTACCCCAGCAGCGTTCCCCCTGGTACCGGCTACAGCATGCCCGTCAACCACATGAGAGCAGCACAGCAGCAGCAACAGCAACAGCAGCAACAACAACAACACCAACAAGGCGCGATGTCTAGTGAAATGATGCAGATGCAACAGCAGCATCAAATGCAGCAGCAGCAGCAGATGCAGCAACAGTCGATGATGCAGCAACAGCAGATGGCTGGTGGGGACGGTTCGCAGACCTTCAGCAGCTGCGTCATGCCCATGGGTCCACCACAGGGTGGGTCGATGGGGATGCCGGGTGGGTACCCGCCAAGCATGGGCATGGGGATGGGCATGAACGGACAAGGGCAGCAGCAGCAGCAGGGCATGAACATGAGTATGGGCATGGCCCAGCAGGCCATGTGCGGCGACATGCCCCCTCCACCCCCAGCCCACGCCTTCCAGCCCTCCTCCATGTCCACGCCCTGCATGCCGCGGGGCCAGCAGAGGGTGGGAGGACCCATGCAAGGAGCAGGGTTCGGATCTGTCCCCCCGGGCTACGACTATGCCATGGGCGGGGTGCGGCCGGGGCCGAGCGGCATGGAGGGCCAGATGTTCCCCCCTCAAGGTCCCCCGGGGGGGCCCATGGCCGGGGGGATGATGTCGCCGGCCGCGGCTGGGGCCTGCCCCCCGGGGTGGTCCGGCCCTCCCCCCGCCTCCCCGCACGGCCTGCCCCCGGACCCCTCCGCCATGGGGGGCGGCCCCCACCAGATGAAGCCCCACCACCCCATGCACCCGCAGCAGCAGCAGCAGCAGGCCTCCCCCCACCCCCACCAGCACCCCATGCAGCCCCCTATGGGCCCCATGGGCCCCCCTCACCCCCACCCGGGCCCTTGCGCCGGCAACGCCAACTGTCCGGGCTGCAAGCTGCGTGCTGCCGGGGGCCCCGGCTCCAAGATGTTTTCCTCCCAGCAGAAGTTCATCCAGCACCTCATCATGGACGAGGGCAACTCGGCCTACCGCTCGCACCCGCTCTACCCGCTGCTGCGCGACCTGGTGATCGCGGGCATGAACTTTGAGGACCCCAAGTTCCACTACCAGCAGCTGCTCAGCCTCCTGCCGCAGGACTTCGAGAAGCTGCTGCAGAACTTCCTGCACAGGAACCCGCCGTCGGGCAACTACCAGAGCAACTTCTCCGTGGAGAGCGTTTTGATGGACAGTCTGCGTCTGGCCCATAGTAGTCTTCTGGGTGAGTTTCTGCTGTCTGTCTATTTGTGGGTAGGTGGGGGGTTGTGGACGTGTGTGTGTGTCCGTGTGTGTGTGTGTGCGCGCGAGATGTGCGCACTGTGTGTGTGTGTGTGTGTGTGCGTGTGTGTGCGTGTGTGTGTGTGTGTGCCGGAGTCTGTGTTCGTGTGTGTTGTTTGTATGTACACACACACACACACACAGATATATATATATATATATATATATATATATGTGTGTGTGTGTGTGTGTATTTGTGTGTGTGTTGTGCGTTTGTGCTTGCATGTCTGTGTGCATATATGGGCGCTCAGATTGCTAACAGTGATAGTAATACCATGTGTTTGTGGAACCACGTGAAATCGTTCATGCGTGCTTTCTAACTCTGTGTTTGTTCTGTGCGTGCACGTGTTTTCTTCAGCGTTGCGACCAGAAATGAAACTCGTTCCCCAACAACGCAGAGAATAAATAAGGACATGGAAAAGCAAGCTGTGTAAATGCACGATATATATATATATATATATATATATATATATATATATGAACTAATAAGCTCAGGACTGTTGAAAATCAGGTCGACGATAGAAAGCGGGGTGAGAAGGAAGGGCGGAAGGAAGGAAGGAAGGAGGGAGGGAGGGAGGGAAGCAGTGGGTTTCATACAAACGGAATGCCCCAGCTATTGTGAACCGGGGCAACTCTGCGTCACGAGTGCAACGAACTAGGAACAGGAGGGATGGGGAGATGGAGGAAGGGGAAAAGTGAGCGCACGTGTCTGTGGAGAGAGAGGGAGGGAGTGGGGGGGGGGGTAAGGGAGGGAGGGAAGAGAACTCATGGAAAGAGGGTGGGAGGGAGAGAGAGAGAGGGAGAATCATGGAAAGATGGAGAGAGGGGGAGAGAGAGGTTATGGAGGGAGGGAGGAGAGAGAGAGATCATGGAAAGATGGAGAGAGGGGGAGAGAGAGGTTATGGAGGGAGGGAGAGAGAGAGAGAGAGATCATGGAAAGATGGAGAGAGGGGGAGAGAGAGGTTATGGAGGGAGGGGAGAGAGAGAGAGATCATGGAAAGATGGAGAGAGGGGGAGAGAGAGGTTATGGAGGGAGGGAGAGAGAGAGAGATCATGGAAAGATTGAGAGAGGGGGAGAGAGAGGGTTATGGAGAGAGGGAGAGAGAGAGAGAGATCATGGAAAGATGGAGAGAGGGGAGAGAGAGGTTATGGAGGAGAGGAGAGAGAGAAGATCAGGAAAGATGGAGAGCGGGGAGAGAGAGGATTCTGGAGGGGAGGGAGAGAGAGAGAGATCATTGGAAAGATGGAGAGAGGGGGAGAGAGAGTTATGGAGAGAGGGGGAGAGAGAGAGACTCATGGTAAAGAGGAGGAGAGAGAGAGAGGTCAGATCATGGAAGAGGGGAGAGAGAAAGCGAGAGAGCTCGTGGAAAGAGGTAGGGAGGGAGAGAGAGAATCATGGAAGAGCGAGAGGAAAGAGAGAGAGATCATGGAAAGAGGTAGGGAGGGAGAGAGAGATATCATAGAAAGAGGGGGAGAGAGAAAGAGAGATCACGGAAAGAGGTAGGGAGGGAGAGTGAGAATCATGGAAAGAGAGAGAGATCATGGAAAGAGGTTGGGGGAGAGAGAGAGAGAGAGAGAGAACATCGAGAAACAGAGACAGTGTGCGGTGAATTATTAGCCATGCCTGGTACGGGTTTTTTTTGGGGGGGGGGTGGGGGGGGGGGTGGCTGGCACTGTTGAACGTGTACAGGAAATAACACTGGCACTTCCACGCTTTCCAGTTTCCCCCCCATGCTGTCATGTTCAGTTTGAAAATGGAAGCAGCAGAGTGAACATGTGCTGTTTTGAAATTGAGTTCATGTGGTAGAGGGGTGGAGGGGTGGTGGTGCTGTAAAATTCCAGAGCCATGGCTGGAAATTAAAGCAGTACAGAAACCAGTTGTATTTAACTACATTGTTTTAGTAAGAGCGAAAAAGAGCACACTGAGCAACCTATTTAGGTTAGCCTCTCTCAAAGTGGAAAGGTTAATGAACACTGCAAAGGCTATTACTGGACTATAGAAGCAATGGGAATGGCTCAAATCCACACTCATTACGCAGAAATAATGTCTAACATTCCCTGGGTAAGATTGAAAATGAAACATGGTTAATCGGAGAACATGTGAAGGGTGAGCATGTGATTGGAAAAAGTAAAGTATAATAGAGTACCTATGATTTGAAAGTAGTTGTTGTTGTTTTAATTCTTTATACAAATCAGAATTACAACTGCCAGTTATTCAGCAAACCGTTGATAGCTCAAAAAAGGGGGTGGGGGTGGGGGGGGGGGGCAGAAGGTTAAAGATCCCATAGCCTTTTAGGCCTTGGGGTCAATGAATTCATGTCCACTATGTCCCGGCACAGCATAGAAAGGCGGGGCCCAGTCCTCTCCTTCCAACGTTTTCACCTTCAGAAACCGAAGTCGGGAAGGGTACTCATTCATATCTGGGTGGAGTAGCTGTAAGTAAAATCGGAGAAACTGCCTTCCACAAAACCATCCCCCAAACGGGGACTCGAACTCTGGTCACGAGTGTACGCTGGATGAGAAGTCCAGCACCTAACCGATTCTGATTTAAAGGTATAGAAATACAAAGCAGTGTTTTCCGATGTTAGCCAAAGTCATACTGTGCGGGGCATTCGGTTGTTTCTCGCTGTTTGTAGGCTGTGTGTTCCTGGGTTGTTGAGTCAGTGAACATGCAACCAAATTGAACATTTTTTAAGTCCCTTTCGTTAACTTAAAGTCAAGTTTATTCATGAATCCATGCATTCATACATGACATTCACTTGTGATTTCCTGACTGCCTGACTTTGCGGCGTTTTGTACGATAGTCATATCTCACTATGACCATCAGAACAGCAGAGGAGGCAACTACCGTCCTGAGTATCTGGGCTGGAATATGATAAAGTGCAGAGTGTCTTGCCCAAGTTACATTCCCATTCTCTCGGCCAAGGGAGCTTTAGGACAGTAGGCGTTGGGATGGTTCCCAAAGACCCCCACTTGCCGCCAAGACTGCATCACTACGAGCCAGTGCAGTCTTGCCTCCAACTCCAAGTTTGAAAGTCACTGTTCTTCATAAGAGACCAAGCTGTAAATGAATTCCCCATTGCAGTGGAGAAACCAGTATCATACGTGTATCT
>NC_134890.1:20207107-20209607 GCF_041734735.1 Babylonia areolata
TGTTATGAACAACAGAGTATGAGATGTTATAAGCAGTACGGTACTGCCACGCCTGGTTCCAGTTGTCGCTACATAAGGTCAAGGTCGTTCAGAATTTTCGGTCAGGCGGCATGGCTTTAACGCCGATGACCTCTCAGTCATAGGTCAGTGTCGTTAATAATCATCGTGTTTTCCGTTTTTTGACTGTGGAGGTGCTGAATAGTTTCCGGTGGTGGTCCATTTTGTGTCAGTGTTGTTCGTGGATGATTGTACTCGGGCTTCTGTCTGTTTACGTGTGAAATAGTGTCTGCTTTGAAACAGGATGATTGCACTCGCGTCGGTCTGTCTGTTACTGTCTGTTGACGTGTGAAATAGTGTCTGCTTTGAAACAGGATGATTGTACTCAGGTTTCTGTCTGTTGACGTGTGAAATAGTGTCTGCTTTGAAACAGGATGATTGTACTCATGTCTGTTACTGTCTGTTGACGTGTGAAATAGTGTCTGCTTTCAAACAGGATGATTGTACTCGGGTCAGTCTGTCTGTTACTGTCTGTTGACGTGTGAAATAGTGTCTGCTTTCAAACAGGCTAATGTAAAGGAGGGAGGGAGGGAGAGGGATGGATGTATGTATGATGTATTCATTCATAGGTCATTGTCTCTCATGAATTGGTGTCAGAAAATAAACGTTTGTTAAAAATCAAGAACAACAACAACAATGCGTCACAGACAACACAACATTCTTGGTAAAGTGATACACGTGAAGCTAAGTAATACACAATAACATAAGTACATAAGTAATGCACAGATAAAGTAAACATTACATATGCTGAGAGAGACAGACAGACGGAGAGAGAGCAATGGAGGATAGGGCAGATACATGTATAAGAACTGTATAACAACAGTAATCATTTGCACATATACAGTTCTCCACACTTGATACCAAAAGCGTGAAATAGTACATTGCGGTTAAATCGACAGCAGAAAACAAGTTAATGTGACAGAGGTGGATCGTACCAGTGCATAGAAAGCATGTTACACAGGGACCTAGATTAATCGTCTCATCCGAAAGACTAGCATCCAGACCATCACTCAAGGTATGGTGGAGAGGGGGAGGGTGCGGGGGGGGGGGGGGGGGACATTACTACTTGGCCACCAGGCCACCACGTTTTTACCGGAGTGAAAGGTTTTTGGACCGGCTGTGTGTATTTTTGCCAAGTTGCCTTTGTTGATCGGTTTGTGACACGAGAAAGAGCACGATATATATCGAGCTCAGACTTGTTTTGCTCAATTTTTTCCCCCTTTTCTTTATTGAACGCTGTATTTTGTCTTGTTTCTTGATATTTCAAATGTTTAAACCAAAGTTGTTTGGGGGGGGGGGGGGGGGGGTTGTTGTTTTTTTTTGTTTGTTTTGTTGGGGGGTTTTGTGTGTGTGTGTGTGTTTTGTTTTTTGTTTTTTGTTTTTTGTTTTTTGTTTTTTTTTACACCATTGGAATTGTCGACTGGTTCCGACCGGCAGATGTGTGCAACAGAACGGCATGCATGTAGAGAGCTTTTGCAGGCTGGTATCAACATAAAAACAAAAACAGAAACTTGTCTTTCAACTTGCCGAGTATTTTTGTTGTTGTTTTTGTTGTTGGAAAGTACTTGGATATCTGGAAGAGGAAAAAGGGAGAATACTGTGTATCGGCGTTACAAATGCAGTCAGCAATTGATACTCTGTTGTAAAATAGCGGAACGCGCCCTTTTGTAGTGACTAGATATTGATGTTGTTGGTTTTTTTGTAGCAGAATGCATCCAAACTGCTTGATAAAGGAATATGAGTTTCTCGACCAGACTTTGCCACTCCGTCTCGGATGTATGGCTGAGCGTTGTTTTGAAGGCTTGGACTTTTGGACAGCTTTCAGGTCATTGTGAGGTATTGAACGGAATGGAATTGACCTTTGCTGAGCTTTGGCAAAGTAATATGATTCACAACCAGTGAATTGTTTGTCCTTGTTAACGACAGGACAGCCTTCATTGTTTTTAACAAACAAACAAAAAAGAATAGCGCAGACGAGCTGAGTTTGGTTCATTACTGAATGATTGGCGTTATAAATTTCAAAAGAAAAATAAGAATAAGAATGACGATGATGATGATAAGAATGATAATGATAATAAAGAACCTTTCCACAATCATCCAGAAAAATAATGACTGGCCCGTTTGCTTGTGTTGTTGACAGTGGAACAATGTTCGAAGCCAAAACGAAACACTTCGCGTTTTATTGTCAGGTTTTGAACAAGAGGATAACCGCACATTGTTATATTATTTCCCCCATATTGTTTATTTGTTATTATTATTTCTTTTAACAAAGGGATAGCATACTTCATTATAAAGTTTACATTGCCGTGTTGACACAAATAATATGTTTGTGCTTCCTGCGCGCGCGCGCGCGCGCGTGTGTGTGTGTGTGTGTGTGTGCGCGTGCGTGTGTGTGAATGTAAGAATACTCGTGGCGCGCACGATTCAGCCGAAGAAGTAAGTT
>NC_134890.1:20214607-20309607 GCF_041734735.1 Babylonia areolata
TAAACCATTCCAATTCCAATTCCATTTAAAAAAAAAAAAGTTTTTAAGTGTGCAAATGTGTGTTTTTTCCAGGGTTCGTCAGGCGGGGCAGTGAACGGCTGCAGCCCCATGCTGATGCCAGGCCCCGGGGACATGGGCATGCAGGGACCCCTTCATGTCATGACCTCTATGGGCCCTGGCCCGCCCGGCAAGGTCATGGTCACACTGGTGAGTACCCCCCCACACACACCCAAACCCCCCCCTCACCCCACCCACCCACCCACTGTCCAAACTGGGATGGGGGAATTTCAGAGGTTTTTAAAAAATTATTTTTTTTAAAAATATTTTACTTATATAATGAATTATCAAGGAAGCAAACAGATAAAGCACTTGAACCGCAGGTCTGGTTGAATAAACAACCAAGCAACACTGTTCGGACATTCAGAGTTTGTTCTTGTATTATGTGTCAAAACATGCACATAATATACAACAACAAAGTATGAATGTACCATTCCAAAACATACACACAAAACATTCAGAGTTTATTATTGTATTATGTGTTTGTTTGGGGATCGGGGCATTCATACTTTGTTGTTGTTGTCGTGTATTATGTGTGTATTTTCGGACTTTACTGCTTAGTCTTTTGTGAAGGACTATGGCTCTCAAACTAGGAGGCACGATTGCACTGGCTCAGTGCTGTTGCAGCCTTTGGGGGCTAGTTGGCCTTTGGGAACCATCCCAACGCCAACTGTCCTAAAACCCCCTTTGGCCAAGAGGGTGGGGATGTAACTTGGGCAAGACACTCTCCGCTATTATCAAATTCTAGCCCAGATAGTTGGGACAGCAGTTGCCTCCTCTGCTGTTCTGGTGGTCATAGTCGGACATACATGTGTATATTTTGGGACTGAGAATGAGACATCCATTCATAATTTGTTGTTGTTATTGCATTAGGTTTTTATTGGGTTGGGGACTTTTTTTGATTTCATTACTCCACTGTTTGCCAGGTCAGATTTGTTTGTATGAAAATCGGGCTGCTCTCCCCTGGGAGAAGGCATCACAACAGTGCACATCCAACCACTCCCCCTCCCCCGCCCCCCTTTTTGTTGCTGCTGTCAGGTGTCTTTGTTTTACTGTCAAAGGGGATTTTTCTCAAAAATTTTTGCCAGGGATAATAACAACCCATTTGTTGCTGTGGATTCTTTTGCATGCAGAAATGCAATGCTGGACATGGGGACATGCATTCATCATCTATCTCATCCAAACGACAAGCACCCAGACCTCTGCTGAAGGTCAAATGGAGGGGGTAGTAAAGATTATCCGTTGATGAGACTCGAACCCTTGTGCATTTATTTACCTTGTTCATGACAATAAATGTGCTGCCTAACATAGACTGGAAGATGAAGGGGATAAAGAATTGGGTTTTTTTTAACATTCTCACACAAATTTTTCATTTTTATAGACAGTAGACAGACAGACGTACATTAGTTATGACAGACAGAAAGTAGAATAAAGACAGTAGAATATAAAAAAACAACAACCAGAAACCTGGTTTGTATCTGAGTTAGTAATCATAACCACACAAAAAAACAAACAACAACAACAACAAAATTTGAATTAGTAATTGTTAAAGACAAAATTGTACCAAGAGTACAAAGATATATCAATATACATGTATAGATGTATGTAATATACTCTGTGTGCATGTGTGTGTGTTTCTTTTGTTGTTCTTTGTTGTTTTTGTCGTTTTGTTTTTCCTTAAAATGAAATTGTTTGCTTTAGAGTTTCTTTTATGTTTCTGACTTTCACAAGTTTGAGTTATATGTTGTCACTGGACTGTCATTTAGGCCAGTTTGGTTTCTGTGAAATGAATGAATTAGCAATGTATCTCGTGAATGTGATGCCTGCTTCCTGGATGGAATTTACCTGGCTGTGTTTGTTTTTCTTTACATCAATACCAATACCATTATATTGAGGGTGGTTGAGTTATTATTGATACAAGGTGCTTGTAAACTCTTTTCTTCATTTTACTTTTTTTCTTTTATATGTATTTATGTGATATGTATTTTGAGATGTTCTCTGACTGATTGGGTGACAAATCAAAATGATTGTTCCTTCAAAGGTAAGGGAGACAACAGACTACCCACTGGGTTCTGAATTTCTTCCCTTTGGCAGAGTACGTTTTTATTGTTGTGTGTGTGTGCTTTTTTTTTTCTTTTTTTTTTTCTTTTTTTTTTTTTTTTTTTAAATAACCTTTTCGGAAATTTTTGTTGTAGTTTTATATAGTTTTAAGTATCATTTGTGATGATATTTTGTGTCAGATTGTATTACTTCGATAATATGATTCTGGAAAAGCAATGCGGAGAATAGCTTTCCGTTTTAGCCAGTTACTGTTTTAAAAAGTCATATTGTTGTGCTGTGTTGTGTGTGTTTGAAATATGAAAGAAAAATTAAATAGAGAGAAAAGGTACATAATAGTTGGAGGGCATTCTGCGCTGTTGAATGTTTAAGTTGTTTTTATATGTGATTGTATGTATATATGTGTTTGTGTGTGTGTATTATGTGTGTGTGTGTGTGTTTCTGTATCTGTGCGTATGATTATGGGTGTTCACAGAGAGAAGTTTGTGGGGAAATTTTCTGTTAATGTTATTGGCCATTATGCTTTTTTTTGGCCACCCCCCATCCCCAAAATGTGTACCGATATATTGTGCTTCTGGAGTTTGTAGAATTTGTGTTGTATAAATCACTGTTGCTGTTGTTATCATCATCATCATTAATATCACCATCATATTACGGTATTGTTGTCTTATGATATTATTGTCATTAATGGTCATTATCATTGCAATTTTCGTTAATATTATCATTATCACAATCATCATCACAATGTTCTTATGGTCCTCATTATTTCTAACAGTTATTACTACTGCTGCGACAAAGACCGCTACAACAGTTATTGATGATGATGACTGATGTGTCACCCTGATGGTCTGTCTGACTCCATGTGAGCTGAGAACTCCTGTTGTCTTCATCATCACCATCATTGCTATTATTATCACTGCTGCAACAGTCACTGATGTGATGATGATGACCAGTGTGTCAGGGACAGGACGGGTGAGGGGGTCTGGGGGGGGGGGGGTTACGTCAGCCCCATGGGGTTCAGACCTATGTCATCATCATCATCACTGTTGTTACATCATTGTTGTTACATCATCATTATCACCACGACAGCAATTACTGATGAGGATACCTGGTGTGTCAGTGCCAGGGGTGTACATCATCAGCCCCATGGGGTCATCATCATCATTGCTTTTATCATCTGCGTTATTATTACTACTTCTGGTGATCATCATCATCATCATCATCATCATTATTACTACTACTACTTGTCATAATCATCATCACGGTTATCAGTACAACAATAACTGATGACTATGACCTGTGTGTCAGGGTCAGGGTGGGTACTTCAGCCCCGTTGGGTTCAGATCTATGCTGTCATCATCATCACCATCATCATCATAATCATTGTTATTATTATTATTGCCACTTGTTATCATCATCATCATCATTATCACTGCTACAACAGTTACTGATGATGATGACTGGTGTGTCAAGGAGAGGGGGGTGGGGGGAGGGGGGTATGTCAGCTCCATGAGGTTAAGACCTATGTTGTCATCACCATCATCATAGTCATTATTATCATCATTGTTATTATCATCATCATCAGTATTATCACTTTTTAACTACAATTACTGATGACTATGATATATGTGTCAGGGTCAGGGCGGGTACATCAGCCCCATGGGGTTCAGACCTATGCTGTCATCATCATCGTCATGATCATCATCATTGTTATTATTTTCATCATCATTATTACTTTTATAATCAGTTACTGATGATGATGACCAATGTGTCAGGGACTGGGTGGGGGGAGGGGGGTTATGTCAGCTCCATGGGTTTCAGACCTGTGTTGTCACCATCATCATCATCATCATTACCACCACTTGTCATCATCATCATCATCATTACTTTTATAACTACAATTACTGATGACTATGATGTGTGTACCAGGGCCAGGGCGGGTACGTCAGCCCCATGGGGTTCAGACCCATGAAGGACGGCCAGGACCTGATGGGAGTGGTGGACAGCAGTGTGGGACCTGGACCCTCCGCCCAGAAGACAGAGTCCAAGAAGCACCCCAGCCTGCCCAAAGAGGTGACCACACTTCCTCCTGCACTCCCGAACCTCTTTGCTGCACACGCACATGCATGCATGTGGGCACACGCTCACTCGGTTTTCACATGCGCAAGCGTGTGCGTGCACACATTGACATATACATACTGATTGTGTGCGTGCGTATGTACATGCTTAAACTTGAACAAGCACCTGTTTGTGATGTACGAAAGCGTGTACACATGCACCAGATTTTTATTTCAAACTTCCTGTTGAAGTTTTTTATTTATTTTACTTTATTTTTTATTTTATTGTTTGTATACATGATGTAAATGTGTTGCCAATGTTCAAGCACAACAACCACACCTGCATGCTTATCCAGACACAAACATTCAGACATAACAACCACACCTGCATGCATATCCAGACACAAACATTCAGACATAACAACCACACCTGCATGCATATCCAGACACAAACATTCAGACATAACAACCACACCTGCATGCATATCCAGACACAAACATTCAGACATAACAACCACACCTGCATGCATATCCAGACACAAACATTCAGCCATAACAACCACACCTGCATGCATATCCAGACACAAACATTCAGACATAACAACCACACCTGCATGCTTATCCAGACACAAACATTCAGACACAACAACCACACCTGCATGCTTATCCAGACACAAACATTCAGACATAACAACCACACCTGCATGCTTATCCAGACACAAACATTCAGACATAACAACCACACCTGCATGCATATCCAGACACAAACATTCAGACATAACAACCACACCTGCATGCTTATCCAGACACAAACATTCAGACATAACAACCACACCTGCATGCATATCCAGACACAAACATTCAGACATAACAACCACACCTGCATGCATATCCAGACACAATCATTCAGACATAACAACCACACCTGCATGCATATCCAGACACAATCATTCAGACATAACAACCACACCTGCATGCATATCCAGACACAATCATTCAGCCATAACAACCACACCTGCATGCATATCCAGACACAAACATTCAGACATAACAACCACACCTGCATGCTTATCCAGACACAAACATTCAGACATAACAACCACACCTGCATGCATATCCAGACACAAACATTCAGACATAGCAATCGCTCCTCTGCATGCATATCCAGACACAAACATTCAGACATAGCAATCGCTCCTCTGCATGCATATCCAGACACAAACATTCAGACATAGCAATCGCTCCTCTGCATGCATATCCAGACACAATCATTCAGACATAACAACCACACCTGCATGCATATCCAGACACAAACATTCAGACATAGCAATCGCTCCTCTGCATGCATATCCAGACACAATCATTCAGACATAACAACCACACCTGCATGCATATCCAGACACAAACATTCAGACATAACAACCACACCTGCATGCATATCCAGACACAAACATTCAGCCATAACAACCACACCTGCATGCATATCCAGACACAATCATTCAGACATAACAACCACACCTGCATGCATATCCAGACACAAACATTCAGACATAACAACCACACCTGCATGCATATCCAGACACAAACATTCAGACATAACAACCACACCTGCATGCATATCCAGACACAAACATGCTGGTGTGCATGTACATACATTTATCCACACACTCTCATTTGATCTGATATCACTGTGGTTAAAAGACCAAGGATAAAGCCTGCTGTTGCTGCTGCTGCTGACACCCTCAAATAAAATGCGTAGTGCTGTGCTGTTGCGTTCTCAAGAAATATCCTTTTATATTATTTGTAAAAGAAACGCAAGTACAAACGAAAAGAAACGCAAGTGCAAAATCTGCCAATTTTTATTTTCTCCTCTGAATTTCAGGCTTGTTGTGTATGTACATGCACTCACAGTATTTTCAGTTTGGGAGTAACTGTTGGCATTTTCTGAGTCTGCCATCAGTCAGCAAGGAATATCAAAACAGGAGTGGAGTGTACGGGCGAATAATTTTCCATTTTTACTGCGATCTCTTCATGGATTTTTATACATCTTTTCATCCATGGACATGTTAAAAGTTATTTTTAATGAATACATTTTTTATTTATTTTCCAATCAACAGCAGTGAAGGGGTTAGGAAAGCTGCAGTGTTGTCTCCACACCCCACTTTCTCCCCTCTCCACGAAACGACACCAGAACTAACAGCTGACTATGTGTGTCTGTGTGTTTGCCTGTCGTGTCAAACTTTTCTTGTTTTATGGATAATTAAAGATGCATCTTGATTCTTGAAGAAATTTCACAACTCAGAATCAAAATTTGAACTTGTATTTTTTTGATGGTTTGACACCTTCATCCACAGAACAAGTGGTACAGGGAAAGTTTGGGAGTTGGTTGGGCTGTGAGTGAACTTACACTAGTTACAGCTGCATCTATGTCACCCAACCACAGGCACCTGACTGTGGCATTGCAATAGACTGCCATGAACAGTGAGTGCCTGTGGCTGGGTGACATGGATGCATCCTTGAACTCAGTAGTTCATTCACATTCTGACCAACCTCAAACTTTCCTGTGCCATTTCTGCTCAGGAAGATGGTGTAAAACCGTCAAGATATACATGTCCATTCAACTTTTGATTCTGAGTCGTGAAGAAATTTCTTCTGTGTGTAACCAGAGTCAGAGATGCTAAACCAACGAGTATCATGTACATTGTGTGGAAGTTCATCTTTTGATTCTGAGTCATGAAGAAATTTCTTCTATGTGAAACCAGAATCAGAGATGCTAAACCAACGAGTATCATGTACGTTGTGTGTAAGTTCATCTTTTGATTCCAAGTGATGAAATTTCTTCTCTGTGTGTATCCAGAATCAGAGAAGCTGTACCAATGAGTGCCATGTACATTGTGTGTGTGTGTGTGTGTGTGGTGCAGGCGGTGTCCCTCATGATGGAGTGGCTGCGGGGCCACAAGGACAACCCCTACCCCAACGACGACGAGAAAGCCATGCTGATCAAACAGACAGGGCTCACCATCAACCAGATCAACTACTGGTTCACCAACGCTCGCCGCCGCATCCTGCCCAAGTGGGCGCAGTGCAAGTGACCCTCTGTCTAGGATTGTTCAACGCCCTTTGGACGCCGCTACTCGAGGCGTTCTTGTCGTCGTCCTTCCCAAACCCGACCCACCACCCCACCCACGACACGTCAAGTGATTATTTGTTGTCTTGATGACCAACGAAGGCATTTATTGACTGGGAGAGGCCGGAAGGGAGGTGTGTGGGGCTTTGTTGGATTGATGTGCAAACACGGGACGCTGTGATGTGGCGCTGTGTGTCTGCTGCAGCCCCTGCCTCACCTTTCTGATGGTCCTCTTCTTCTTCTTCGGCTAACGAATGACGGTTCTGGTAAACCCGCCAGGCTGCCGTGTTGGGTGGGGGTGCAGGTGGAGGACACCCCCCCTCTCCTGCCCCCACCCTGTGTGGCCATCGTGGTTTTGTTGGGGTGTGGACATTTAGCAGCATTTCTGTACAGGTACTTCTAGTAACATGATCACCTGGCTGGACAGGGGAGGGGGGGGGGGGGGAATCACAAACGAACAAAAACTAAAAGACGGTCAGATGTGTGTTTGTAGTGAGTGAAGGTGTGGTGTGGCGTGGCGTGAGTGTGTGTTTGTTGGAGGAATGTGTTTTTTTTAGTGAATGTGATATCCATCCCTGTGGTTTCTATGCACAATAATAATAATGATAATATCAACTAACGTTAGATCACCGACCACTGAAGTAAAATTAAACAACAACAACAAAAACTGCCTGTGGAGTAAGGGTAGTAGTGCCTCTGTTTTTGTGTTTTGGCTGTTCCAGCCTTCTTTTTTTTCTTCATTTTTTCCCCAAACTGAAAAAAAACAAAACAAAAAAAGCAAAATAACTGTCTGCTTGGTGATTGTTGATGTTGACTGTTGAAGACTGTTGCTTTCAGACTGTGTCCTAGAACAGAGACTGTCCCCACCACACTGTATGCATTTGATATTACAGGAAAAGTCAGATGTGACACAGAGAGAGAGAGAGAGAGAGAGAGAGTACTGATGGGTTTGTTTTTTGTTGTTATTGCTGGCTTGTGTGTTTGTGTGTGACCCCGCTGGCTTTAGTGCCCCCTGTGTCTCCCTTCCAGCCCCTCCTCCCCCTTCACCCCCCCCCTCCTCTTTCCTGTCCACCTCCATCTTTCTGTGGATTTTTTTTTTTTTTTTTACTCAGGTGATTATAATTATTGTCATGCATGGGGGTTGTTTGCTGTAGTTGTTGTTTTTTCTGGGTTTTTTTGTGTGTTTTTTTATATAATAGGAATGATTACAAAGAACTGATTTTAGTATGTAGTTAGAATTTTTTTAAAAAGAAAGATTCTTAAAAAGAAAAAGAGAGAAATTAGAAGAAAGTTTATTAAAATGCAGAGAAATTAGACAGTGTACATTTATGTGTTTACTTGTGTATGCAGTTGTGTGTGTGTGTGTGTGTTGTGTGAGTCAGCAAATAGGATGATCAACCAATAGCTGGTCTTCTGATGCTAAGAAAGGGGTTAAGATTAATTTAAGTAAGATTAGTTAACTAACTAAGCAGGAAGGTGCAGCATCTTCCAAACTACAAAGCGCACTGTGCGTGATCACAATCATACTTTTTTCTTTTTCTTTTTTTTTTTTTTTAATAGTAACATCTTTGATCATGTCTAACAGTAACACCCCCTTCTCCTGGCCAGTCCCAATTCTCCCACCATCCCCCAAGGCATGTAAAAATAAATAAATAAATAAAATAACCCCGCTGGAACAGGTGGTTTATGTGTAGATATGTCAACATCCCCAGGAAAAGACAACAAAAAAAAAAAAAAAAAAAAAAAGGTGGTGGTTTATGTGTGCACATCCCCATTGGGACATAGCATTGGTTGGGAGGAAACATTACAGTCAAATGGCAACACAACAATTTCTACTTTTCCTCTGCATCATTGTGACAGGATTGTAGAGACGTTCTACCTCATGCTACGTTTGTGAAAAAAAAAAAAAAAAGTTATGGGTTTGCGGAACACAGAAATGAAAATACATATAGATTTGAAAAAATGAGAAAAGAGAACAACAAATGTGCTAACAAAACAAATTATGAAATAGAAAAGCAGGAGCAGAAGAGAAAAAAAGCTGGACTCGTTTCTTTTTCTGATTATTCGTTTATTTGCCTGATTTTGAAAGGATATAACCAGGGAAGTCATCTGTGTCTTTTTTTTTTTTTTTTCTTTTTCTTTTTTTCTTCTTCTTTTTTTTTCTTTTTGCTGCATTTTTTTCCTCAGCAGTATTTCACTTTAAAATGATCAGCTTACATTGAAAATACTCCTTACCGAATCTCAGTCTCTTAAATGAATATAAATCACTAAAGCACTTAATGGTAAAAAAGAAAGGAAAGAGAGAGAGAGAGGAGATGGACAGGGAATTCAGGTTGAGACTGGGGGAAGGAGTGGGTGGGGGATGAAGGGGGGCCAACCACCAGATGCCCTCAACATCGAGAAATTGTATAATGATTCCAGAACAAGTCCAGTCATAAACTGCTGCGTGTGACAAAACGAGCTACAGAATGATCAGCATTGTGTTCTTCAATTACTTTAACTCTCTCCATACGAACGGCGAAAGAGACGACGTTAACAGCGTTTCACCCCAATTGCCATCATCAAAATATTGCAAGCGGAACGCTCTTATACTGAAGAGGTGAATGTTGACAAAGAATACCACAGTTCTGACGACGGAAGCTAAAGGTTGGGTCATTCATACACCCACTGGACATCCGAGGAGTGTGTATAGAGGGAGAGGACTGGCCGTACTGAGTGAGTTAAAAAACAAGAAAATCATTATTAATGAACTAATAGATAGATCAATTAATAGATTGATAGATGAATAAACCAACACTTGTAGACAGAAAGAAATATAGGTTGGGTTGCATTGTGGCAATGCGCTATCCATAGAGAGAAATGTGTTTTGACAAAAAGTAATACAAGACAATACAATACAATACAATACAGTTCAATATTTGGGAGGAAACGATGGCCAGTCAAGCTTGTCAGTGGGTAGGAAAAGAGGGAATACGGAGTCGTGGACCCGTGTCAAGTCAGCTGGGGATGTATCTAAAACAGAGAACAACTGTCACCCCCTGCACTGTTGTTTCCCCAACCCCCTGGAATGCTGGGGGGGGGGGGGGGAAAAGCAAAAAGGGGAGAAAAAAAACTTTTTTGAGTCAGTGTTACGCAAGATCTCTCTAAGCGCCAGTAGCTTTCACCTTTTGAAGATAAACATGGTCTGATGGGGTCAAGCTCAAGTCTTCTCATTAACATGTCGTCATTGGTTTAGTTTTGGTCCTGTAGTTATAACTTTTTATATAAAAAGAATAAAACAAATATATATTTATCTACTATATGTCTGGGATGTGACTCATTCTTACAGTGATCTACAGGTTGATGTGTGTGTGTGTGTTCAGTGCAGGTAAATTATTGTCTTCTTTGTCCCCTGATGTTGTCAAGGTAACGAAGAGTGCGTTGACTATAGAGCGTCCCTTCCTCTTCCTCCCTCCCTCCCCTCCCTCCCCATTGTCTTCATGCAGCTTGTGTGTGTGTGTGTGTGTGTGTGTGTGTGTGTAGACTGCTGTGTGTCTGTGTGGAGAAAGTAACTCCCTCTATTCTAAAATTGTTTCAAAAATACATTTGTATATGAAAACAAACAAACAAACAAACAACAACAAAAAACTAAATTGAAAAAAAACAAGAAATAGAAGCTGTTCTGATGTGAAAGAATTGTAAAAGTGATATATATATATATATATAATTATAACCTATGCAAAACTAGTAATGATGTGTTTTGTTGGGGGTTTTTTGGTTTTTGGTTTTTTTTTAAGTATGCAAAATTGTAACAAGGGGAAGTATATGATTGTTATTGTTGTAATTGTTTTTAGTATGTACATGTGTTTTTTTTGGTTTTTTGTTTGTTTGTTGTTGTCTTTTTAGGTTGAGTTGTATTATAGTAACGTGTTAGACAGTTGGTGTTGGAACTCAGAAACTTTATAGTGATGATGTGGATCTTCTGACCGAGTGGCCTAGTACTTACATAGAATGATATTGTCAGGTATACGAACAATGTTTCACAATTTGATTTTTCATGTTTTAGTCATGTGTGCACTTTGTGTGTGTGTGTTTGTGTGTGTGTGTGTGTCTGTGAATGTGTGTGTTATCACAAGAGTGCTGTGTATGTGTACATGTGTGTATGCATGTTTTTAATTTTGTTCAGAAGATCACTATTATTATGTGCAAACTGATATACAAAGAATGAACTACTAGAAACAAAAGCAAAAGCAACAAACATGTGAAGAACTTTTCATTTATCCAAACTGTAAGGAAGGTACGCAGCTTGCAGTTAGTCAGTCTCCTGAATGAACTATATTAGCACCCTCACGAGACGTTAAAGTCCTTTTAATTCATTTTTATATTAATGTTTTACACAAACCTATGACCGGCTGTCAGGGCCTGATCAGTGTGTTGGGTTCTTGTTGAAGGTCAGGCATCGGCTGCTCTTTTTTTTTTTTTTTTTTTTCAATATAGAGCAGATGTGGTGTAGTGTTTATATCTGTCTTCATGCTCTGATGCATTGAAACTGATTGTAATTCACATATGTTCTAGAATTGTAGCTACCAGGCTGAAGATTACAACTCACCATCTGTTGTTTGTGACACAGCTTGCTACACTTTGTCACTGGCACCACGAAAACAACTCTTTGTTGCACATTCCTTTTTGTAGTGGCTGCAGAATAAACGTTCAGTTAAACAGCAAAAAAGTTTAGTAGCTGTCAGTCTGTTGTTGTTTTTTTACACATGTGTTTCAACTGGAGATCAGTCTTTTAAGATATCTTTTGCTGCTTTTAGGAATGATGGTTTTAAGAGAGAAAAAATTTTTTTTCCTAGTTGAAAAGACCTACTGTGGTGTTATAGGAAAATAACCATGGAATAGTCATAATTTTTTTAGTGAGGAAATGTTAAATACTTGTTGCAGTTGTATAGAGTCTATAGAGTGACTGTGATATCACCACAGTGATTCTGCTCCAGTGAGGTGAGAGTCGTAGGTGGCCGGTGACAGAAGCACTGTGCTTGTAGTTTGTAATTAAGTTTGTAATAAGAAAACAGACACGATTAGAACCCTTCCTGGTACCCGTTGTAATGAGAAAACAAACACGATTAGAACCTTTCCTGGTACCCGTTGTAATAAGAAAACAGACACGATTAGAACCCTTCCTGGTACCCGTTGTAATAAGAAAACAAACACGATTAGAACCCTTCCTGGTACCCGTTGTAATAAGAAAACAAACACGATTAGAACCCTTCCTGGTACCCGTTGTAATAAGAAAACAGACAATTAGAACCCTTCCTGGTACCCGTTGTAATAAGAAAACAAACACAGTTAGAACCCTTCCTGGTACCCGTTGTAATAAGAAAACAAACACGATTAGAACCCTTCCTGGTACCCGTTGTAATAAGAAAACAAACACGATTAGAACCTTTCCTGGTACCTGTTGTAATAAGAAAACAGACATGATTAGAACCCTTCCTGGTACCCGTTGTAATAAGAAAAACACGATTAGAACCCTTCCTGGTACCCGTTGTAATAAGAAAAACACGATTAGAACCCTTCCTGGTACCTGTTGTAATAAGAAAACAGACACGATTAGAACCCTTCCTGGTACCCGTTGTAATAAGGAAACAGACACGATTAGAACCTTTCCTGGTACCCGTTGTAATAAGAAAACAGACACGATTAGAACCCTTCCTGGTACCCGTTGTAATAAGGAAACAGACACGATTAGAACCTTTCCTGGTACCCGTTGTAATAAGAAAACAGACGATTAGAACCCTTCCTGGTACCCGTTGTAATAAGAAAACAGACACAATTAGAACCCTTCCTGGTACCCGTTGTAATAAGAAAACAGACACGATTAGAACCCTTCCTGGTACCCGTTGTAATAAGAAAACAGACACGATTAGAACCCTTCCTGGTACCCCGTCTACATCCCGAGGCCTTCCCACACACAGTCACCAAGGATGAACAACACATATGCTTAAGTTTAGTCATTGATTTTCTTTGCACATCCAAAGGGCAGAAAGATTGAGGTTTGAGGAAGGGAAGTGAAAAGAGACCAAACCAATCAAAAAGAAGTCAAGAGATGTTAGATAAATATAATACACCATGATGGCTTACATGGAAGAGAATGAAAATTTTGCTTGACTGGTCAGTTTTTATCCGTCGATGGTTGTGGCTTACTCTTTTGGGAACTGCCCGTGATCTCAGACTTTAGAATAATAGTGTAATAAAAGGCGTCAGTGTTCGTCTGCCCAGTTTCATTCATTCATTCATGCGCTTATTCATCGATCAAAGGGTCTCAGAATTTCACTGTCAAGTTGGTAGAGTGTAATGGCCTCAGTGTTCGTCTGCCCTGTTTCATGCATTCATTCGTTCATTCTTTTGCTCATTCATTGATCAAGGGGTCTCGGAATTTTGCCGTCAAGTTCACAGCTCATGGAATGTATTGCTGGAAATCAGGTCAAGAGGGGTTGAGAAATATTGGGAGCACTTGTAGAAAGACAAGCTTGCCCTTTACAGGCAGGAGTGTTGTCTTGCAGGTCAGACTGAAGTGGGCGGCTGCACGCAGGGTCAAAGGCAGGGGTCAAGTGGGAGTGGAGTGGTCGTTTCCTTTCATCTTTCATGGCGAATGGCTGGCTGCCCTGCCCCTGTCCCTGCCCCTGTCCCTGTATGTAGTCATTGCTGCTGGTGGTGGTTAGTAGTGTGTGTTTCTCTGCCCCTTGCAGCTGGCTTTGAATTGACAGAGAGAGTGCGTGTCTCTTCTTAGTGAACCGACATGTATCTTTCATCATTTTCTTTTATTTTATTTCTTTTTTTTTTGGTTAAATGATGTCATTTTCTAATGTGTTATTTTAACAACAACCCACACCCACACCCACACACCCACACATACACCCACACACACATCACACACATACACACACCCACATACGCACACACACGCACACGCACATACACACACACGCACACGCACATACACACACACGCACACAGGTCATTGATTTGGTTTTTTAACTTTTACTTCTTTTTTTTTTTTACTCTCCCCTCACCCCACTCCCCACAACTCCACCACCCACTCCCCGCCTCTCTGACTTGTACTGACATCATGGATGACAAAACAAAGTCTGTGGAAACAAAAAAAGTCTTATTTTTATGAGAGAGAGAGAGAGAGAGAGACAGCAGGTAGAGTTTGTGTGTTACTGAAATGTTGTGTTTGGATAGTTGTCTGATGTTTATGCTTGTATTTTCTTCTTTTTTCTTCTGCTTTTTATTCTTTTCTTTTTTTTTTCTTTTTGATACACTGGACTGTGCCTTATTTGTGATGTGTTTTCCCAGTTAGAAATAACCACATTATTTCGAAGAGCTTCTCAGGTGAAAAAAAGCCTTTCATGGGCATTCACTTCACTTTCTAAGAGTTATTGTAAGTGAACTAAACACATTTTTTTAAAACAGATTTCTTTGTTAATCTCTTGTGATGAATCAAGTCAGTTTGGAAGATGAGAGACAGAGGAGTAGGTAGGGTGTTGATTAGTAGACCCACCAACCAGTACAATTTTTTGTGTGCTAATCTTGTTCACAGTTTTTTGATCAAGTTTGATACATAATTTTTAAAAAAATATTCAGGGAAAAAAAAATAAAGAAGAAACCACACACTGCTCTGTGAACTTGAATGTGTATTTTCATAACCTTTAACCCTGTCGGCCCCTTATAACATCAGAATTGACGTAAGCACACAGTCAGGCCAACAGAAAAGTGAGCTGTGTGATCAATGGTTTCTCCACTGCAATGGGAAGTCATTTACAGCTTAGTCTTTTAACTCTCAAAGTAGGAGGCAAGGTTGCACTGGCTCTTAGTGCTTGCAGCCTTGAGGGGGTTAATTGGCCTTGCGGGTCCGTCCCAGTCAAGACACTCTCCATGCTGATCAAGTTCTTGCCCAGAATGTCAGGACAGCAGTTGCCTTGTCTGCTGTTCAGATAGTAAATGTCCGACACAACTGACTGTTGAATCTGTAGCATAGTGGTGTGTGACAGTGAGAAATAGGAAAGCACACACTGTTGTGAAAGTATGACAGGTTTTTTAAAAGGTCTAAGTTTGTTCAAACAAAAGTTTTACTGTTTTTTCAGTGTATGTTTTTGGGTTTGTTTGTTTTTTTAGTTTCCACATTTTTTTTGACTAGTTCTTGAGTACAGATATTAAAGTACATAGGTCTGGTTTTAAATCTGGAATTTTGTTGTTAGTTTTTTAGTTTGACATACATATTTGAGTTGTTTCTTTTACATCTTGCAAAGAAAACAAATATGAGAAGAAAAATGGTCTGTGCATGTAATTGTAATGTCGTTATTTCCTAAAGAGGCCTCTGCGTCCTCCAACTCAAGGAAATGAGAGAAGTAATGGTTGTGCATGTTTTGTATGGATGAACAAAAATGGCTGTTTTTTCTTCTTTTTTTTTTCATTGGCAAAAAAAAAGGGGGGAAATGATTATAAGAGTAATGTTAGCACTGATATAACTGTGTTGAAATTTGTTTCCTTGCAAATGCTGCTTTGTGTGTATAACCTTGTGGAAAGAAATTGGATCTGAAGAAAAAAAAAAAAATGGTTGTGAGAGGTTGGCTGCAGTGCAGGGGAATGTTTATGGCTGTTCTGCTAAGATCACTAGAGTTTAGAAACCACTTGTTTGATTTGTTAGTTTGTTTTGGTTTTTTGTTTCTTTCTTTCTTACTTGCCCCCCCCCCCCACACCCCCCCAGCCCCCTCACTCCTCTAAACCCCAGTCCCCTTTCCCTCCCAACAACAATGAACAAGCTTCAGTAACTGTGGCTATTTCAAAGGAAACAAAGCCACACAACTCAGTGCAGTAAATGCCAGTTACTGTCCATGTTTGTTGTTTTTAAAATCTTCGCTTCTGGGCTTGGTTGAACGAGTGATGTTGGCAGCACAAACTTTGCTTCATGGTTGGTAAGAATTTTCCAGAGTCTATGAGGATTACATTTCCGGACTTTTGAAAACATTCTTCCCAGCCAAGCAAAGTTAGTGTACGTGTGATGCTGAGATGGCTTGTCACTCCTTGCCTTGGCCTCATGAGGGTTTTTGTTTAATTTCATCTTCCAAGGTTCTGTTTTTTTCTTAAAGTTCGCTCTTGCTGGTGCTAGACTGTACTTCATTCAGGTAGAGTTTTGTATGCACATTTGCAGCATCTGTGTCAGTGTGTCTGCATTCTCTTCTCTCTCTCTCTCTCTCTCTCTCTCCTTCTCTCTGGTGTTTGTGTTTGTATGTCTCTCTCTTTCTCTCTCTCTCCTTCGTAGTTGTTGTTCACCCTTTTTTACATTTTTATTTTGGATTTTTTTTTATGATTATTTATTTTAGATTTCTTTTTTCAAAAGCTGCCTTCCTTGGTAAAACACACTTTGTTCTCCATGTTAGTGCTGAACAAAACATTGACCGTCCATATTGTTGAATATCGAACAAAACTTGAAAAAAGACCCCTGTTATTGCTCTCCAAACTGATGAATGTGTGTGGAGTGAGGATGGGGCTTTGATACCTGTCACTCTCTGTTACCTTTGATACCTATGGTGTTATATTTCACCTGTTGTGTTACATTTCACCCATTGTGTTGTATTTCACCTATTGTGTTAAATTTCACCCATTTTGCTACAGGTATTTTTTTGGACCGGAAAAGCGTCTTGTTGAAAGAACGTAGCATGGAAAGAGGTGAACAATGCCACCATCTTTGCTGCTACTACGTCTACTACTATGTCTTCTACACATGTATCAATATCTTCTTCTCTTTTTTTTTTTTTTTTTTTTTTGCTCACTTTGTGTTGGCGTGGTTTTGTTTGTGAGCACTTGTGTACTTTTGTGTGTGTGTGTGTGTATGCGTGTGTGTGCTTGGTTTGTTGGTTTGTAAGTATGAAGACAAACTGCACTGTACAGACAGAATACCTAATAAAGAATGAGAAAGAAGAGTGTAACGTCAGTGACTTTTTTTCTTTCTTTTTTTTTTTTTTTCTTTTTTCTTTTTTTTTTTTTTTTTTTTTAGTGTGTAATGATTTTAGACATGAACTACTTGCCTGACTTTAGTTTTACAGGTAAGTAGGTACATAAATTGATAAAGAAGTAAATATGTTAGATACATAGATTTATGTAATTAGAAAGTTTCAGTGCCAAGGCCAAGTTTCACTGAGAAAAAAAAAAAATGAATTTTTAAGATTCATAAATGAACAACTTCAAATGTTTCAGTGATGAAGGACTCAATTTCATTTGAAAATTGAGGTCTGAACTTCAGAACAAACTCGTCTTTATTAATTAGTAGTAGTAGTAGTAGTAAAAAATCATATATATATATATATATATATATATCCTGGTTCAGCGGCCGTTCAGGAGTGGTTTTATCGGCGACAATCACGACATTGAAACAATCAGATAGGACTTGGAACACAGGCAATGCTCTTGTTGCATGAGAGAAGCGGCTGTCAGGAAATGTTTCCAGAGGGAAAGATGAACAAACAGAACAGTCCTTCATTGTATAAAGAGGCGAGAAGGTTTGTTTGAGGCAAGGGAAAATGCACACTACGGTAACTTCCAGCCCCTCAGGGAGGAGATACAGAGAAGAAGGCGCACACCCTGAATTTAGGGGGAAAAATTCTTTTAAACACGTATAAGGCACACACATATGATAAGCTGTCTGTGCTTAAAAGTATTATATGTATTATATATGTAGATATATACACATATATATTTATATATATAGAAAGACACAGAGAGAGATGTATGACTATCACTACCAAATTTAAAAGCTGCTGAGTCAAAACCGAGTATAGCCCTGAATGCTTTCAGATCTTATTCCATCTGCTCTGATCTGTTCCGTCTCATTTTCACAGAATGTTCTGGACAGTTCTTCGCTAGCTCTCCACCCCCACCCCCCTCCTCATCCCCCACCCCACCCCTCCCTCCCCACCCCATCAGGTCTCGTCTCTCAGCATGGAAATCACTTGCCGCAGTGCGCTCAAGGATTGATTGTTTTTCCCCCTCCTCGTTTCTTTCTCTCTCGGAGAAATGGCAAGGTAATGACAGTACCAGGGACAACAGATGAAGAGAGGAACAGTGGAATGAGTGGACTTGGTGAGGAAAGGAGCGAGGTGTTGATAGTTTACAGTGTTGTGTTGCTCTCTCTCTCACTCTTTGCCTCTCTGTTTCTCTTGCTCTATGTCTTGCTGTTTCTCTCTCTTTCTCTCTCTCGCTTTCTCCCCCTCTCTCTCTCTCTCTCTCTCTCTCTCTCTCTCTCTCTCTTTCTCTCTCTCGCTTTCTCCCCCTCTCTCTCCAGTGCAAAATATTCTCTCTCTTGCTTTCTCCCCCTCCCTCTCTCTCCAATGCAAAATCTCTCTCTCTCTCTCTCTCTCTCTCTCTCTCTCTCTCTCTTGCTTACACTGTCACTGTTTCTGTCATGATCTCTCTCTCTCTCCGTGTTCTTGTCCCTTTCATTTTTTGCCTGTAGCTTTTTACACAGAATTTTCTCAAAAATTGTTGTCTTTTCAATTGATTTTTTTTTTCTTCTTTTGTTAGAAATGTATTCCATTTGTGTGATTATTTGAAAGGCAGAGGAAACTAAATCTGAGGATTAACTTGTTCAGAGCTCTGAAATCTGAATAACCCTTAACAAAAGGATTTTCTTACCAAACTGATCTTCATAATTATGTTGAAAAGGAGAAATGGTAAGTGATAGTGATGATGATGATGTTGATATTTATATAGCACCTATCCTCTGTCAGAGACCAAGCTCTTAGCGCTTTGCAAACACGGAGTCATTTGCACAACAGGCCGCTTACCTTGGCCAAATGAGAGTTGCCTTGGGTGCTCATCATGCGTTTCCCGTATGATTCTGTCCGGTTGCAGTCTCACGCAAGCGTGCACGCACACACACTCACATCCACACAGACGTAACATTTTACATGTATGACCCACAATGTAGGCAGCCATACTCCGTTTTGGGGGGTATGCATGCTGGGTATGTTGTTGCTTCCATAACCCACCAAACGCTGACATGGATTACAGGATCTTTAACATGCGTATTTAATTTCTGTATGTGTATACACACAAAGGGTGTTCAGGCATCAGCAGGTCTGCACATATGTTAACCTAGGAGATGGGAAAAATCTCCACCCTTTACCTACCAGATGCACAGGGCTTTGAACCCAGGAAACTTAGGCAAGAATCCAGCACTCTAAGCATTTAACCACCGTAAGTTTTGGGGAGGGGGTGTTCAAGGTTCACAATTATCCATGTTTGTGTCTGTTTTAACCTCATTTTCTTTTTCAAATACCTTTTTATACATAATTGTGTGTGTGTGTGTGTGTATAGTATAGTCTAGTCTAGTAAGTATAGCATGTGTGAGGTTGTGTGTTCATGTCAGTTCTGACTGTTACAGTTAGTTGATTTGAATTCAATCAGTATGCATGAGTTTTGTTGAAAATATTTCCCTCACAGAGATTCGGCATATTTTTCACTTAACCAAAAAGACTTACTCTACATTTCTTTTAAAGTGTCTTTAAAAAAAATATTTTTTTTATCTAGTTCTGTTCAGTTTAACCTCACAAACAGAAGTTGTGCAGTTATTGCAAATAATATTCCATACTCAGCATTGTGCTGGGTTTTTTGTTTGTTTCCCCCCCTCCCCCCCCCCCCCCTTCAGCCCCCTGTCCCCCCCTTCAAACTTATTTATTGATGCAACAGTTAATAACAAACGCCATATGATTTTCTCCTTTTCCTTGGCACAGATTTTCAAAGGCAACTTTCTGTTTCGAAAACTGAGCAGATAGTCTGCCTATCTTTCCTATGCAAAAATAAAAGGATGATAGAATGTTTTGAAGTTAGTGTTTTGTTGATGATTGCTATGGTTATTGTATGTTTTCCATGTTCAGAAAAGAGAAAAAAAAAAAAAAGAATTCTTTTACCTCATTTGATTTTACAGTCGACATTCACCACTTTTACTGCTCTTTTTCTTTTGATGCGGATTTCTTTTCAGCTCTTTATTTTTATTCTTTGTTCATTTTTTTTCTGTTAATGCTTTGCTGTTTGGAAAACCGTTTTCATTTTGGACAGCATTTTTTTTTTTGATAAGGCACGAAAATTGTTTGAAATGTTTTCAAACAGGTGTTGTCCCTGGTATAAGGGATTTGGTTTAGATTTGTGGCAAAAGTGTATAAAGTAATGCGATGTGGCAGTGAAACTGTTGTGACATTTGGTATTGGTATCACGGTTGGTTGATAAATCAGGTTTCATTGTGGCTTGAATCAAGTGCATTGTTAGCAAGTACAGTGGTGTTAATGATGCATGCAGGGGTGTGAATTTACATGTAAAGATGAAAACAGAGTAAAACCACCTCAAACGGCTGCAGACTCTGTGTAGAACTCTTGTAAATACGTTTTTCGTTTGTCCATGCCCCTCTCCCCCAAACTCTCGCCACCCCCACACTGTTTACCTGTTATGCACCATTATTTCACATTGTATGTTGCATATGCGTATAACATGCTTGATGTCTTGATATATTCACATTAGAGCTGGTGTAGTTGATTTATGTACGCTGTGTGCGTGCATGTGTGTGTGTGTGTGTGTGTGTCCATGTCTGCCATGGCATGTGACGTTCAGTCAGTCTATGACTGGTTTTATCATGCCCATGTACACGATAGTGTGTGTGTGTGAACTTTGTGAAAGTGGTGCACATCCCGATTTACTTGGACATGTGCCATTTTTTCTGCTGTTCTTGTGTAAATGTCTGGTTCTCATTCTCCCTTCATTTTCACTCACAGTATATTTTCATACATATCTGCTCACCCACTTTCTGTTGTTGCTTTGTCCCTTTGCCTTTGAAAATGAATTGTTTGCATCTGGTTAGCTGGCCTGGCATGCAAAACAATAATATGCAACTCTTTGAACAAGGACTGGATCTGATGTCACATGTTGGTTTCGTTTTGTGGTATGGAAACTGTAATGAGCATCATTCAGGCATGAGAAAAAAAATGTTGTGTCATTTGATGTTACTCAAACAATTATAGTAAGTTAAAATCCTAAATCAGTTTGCTATTATTTGGTAAACACAAGCATGGAGAAATATAAAACCAGTGAGTGTGTGATGTAAAGAAAGAAAGGTTCATATGAAAAAGATCTGAATACTGATGAAAAACTGAAATTTTCATGTGGAATGCACTTTCATTGTATATTGGTAGGAACTTGCCACTGGCGAGAAAAGGAAAATAATTAGGAGGCGGCATGACTCTGATTGTCTTTGGGTTCCTGGTTGTGATTCTAAACAGATATCTGTAAATAACAACTGTAATATACTGACAGAGAAGAACAACACAGAGCAGAACACAGACCAATGTCCTTTATATGATTATGATATATCAACGCTGATCACATTGGAACTACATCAGCTGTGAAGATCCGGTGTGAAACGCAGCAGAGTGCAGAAAAATAATGCATCGAACAGAGTACAACAAAGGAGTTGGTGATTTGAATAACAAGATCACCAGAGTATTTACACACAGCAGTCTGCTTCTTGCTGTCTTTTCGCCTTCTTTCTGCTCTCTTTGCTCTCTGATGTGTACCCTCTCACACAATGCACACACACGAGTGTGTGTATGTGTACGTTTGTTCACATGCATATACACATGCTCACACGTGTGTGCGTGCGTCACACACACACACACACACACACACACACACACACACACACACACACACACACACACACACACACACACACACACACACACACACACACACACAGCGAGAGCAGAAGAGAAAAGAAAAAAGAAAAGAAAACAAGAGCCAAGTGCCATGCAGGAAGACAGCTACAGTTGTTGGTGTTTCTTTTCTGATCCATGAGATTTCCTGTTTTGTTGATGCCTGTTGCGGAGTTAACAACACCACTGAGTTTTCACTGTGTGCCTTTGCTGTGTGCTAAAATCTCCCTTTTTTTTTTTTTTTTTTTTTTGAATCCTTCCTCTCACTCCTGTAGTCCCTATAACTTGTGTTGTTGTTGTTTTTTTAATTTCCAGTCCCTTTAAAAAATTTTTTACAGAACTGTAAATGTTTTTTTTTTATGTGAAAATGGTGTGAATGCTGATGAGAACAGTGTACACAGTGAGAACATTATATGTTGCTGTGGGATATGTGTTGGTGAGATCACTACCACAGGATTTGTATTGGGGAGAACGTTTATAGGTTACTCACTATAAGATGTGCCAGAGAGAACATTTTATAGGTTACTGTAAGATGTATTGGTGAGAACATTTTGAAGGTTACTATGTGTCAGTGAGAACATCTAAGCCACTTTAAGATGTATCTCTCCCTGTGTCTTGAGTTCTGAACAGAAACAAATCAAAATCAGAGCCCTCTACTTAAAACCCTGACCATTCTCTTTTTTTAAGAAGACTATTTTGTTGCGTCAAAACACACTCCTTTTCATTTGCACCACCCCCCCCTCCCCCCTCCACACCCCACACCCCTGCACATCCTCTCCCTTTCCTCTTTCCCTTGAAGATACATATAGATATAGATAAAGATATATGTATGTGTGTATGTATATATGTAGAGAGAGAGATGGAGGGAGATAGAGTGGAAGATAGAGAGAGAGAGAGAGCAAAAGAGATGTTCTGTCCCAGTATGTTTATTGACACGCCAAGAATCAGCAGAAGCAGCTTCACAGTTACCAGGCCAGTGATGATGTGTGCTGGCTTACACTGTGTAGTGCACATCCCACCTTCCTTCCTTCCTTCTTTCCCTTCTTCCTTCCTTCCTTCCTTCCTTCCTTCCTTCCTTCCTTCCTTCCTTCCCTTCCTTCCTTCCTTCCTTCCTTCTTTCCCTCCTTCCTTCCTTCCTTCCTTCCTTCCTTCTTTCCTTTCCTTTCCTTCCTTCCCTGGCCAGCCAGTTCAAAACTGATTAACTCGACTCCAGACATCTGATTTTCTCCCTACAGAAACCATCCGATGTCATTTGTGAATGGCCCAGCCTAGAGCTTTTGTCATGAGAAATACGATACTCTTTGTACTCGTCCACCACCTTCTCAGTCTTTATTAGAACCTTCTGTTACTAATGAACAAATAGTAATGAGTGGTAACTCTCTCCATTCACAAGGTACACAACTTCAAGTCAGTGCTGCTTACGCTACCGATTCAGCTAGCACACAGGTAAATAAAAGGCAGATGTTAACAGCTGAAAAACGCTGCCACCTTCGACTGTTTTAGTTCATTCATACTGAGATAGTTCAATAACATGTGACAGAATGCAGTCAAAAAGAACAAATTTGGAAGTGGTGTTCAGTCTCGAACTCACGCATCCTGCCCTGTCCACATTTTTGATGGTGTTTGATTATAAAGTTGCTAGCTGTGGCATGCTCCACAAATCTTTCCCATCAACATCCTGTTATTTTGTTGGTGCTGATTGGTGTGAGTATTGTCTGTTTATTGTTTTGCCCCAGAATGAACTTGTGGCTTGCCCAATATTCTGCATTCTTCGGTGTCACGGTACCTCTTCATTTTGTGAGTGGGTGGGGTGATGAAGGCAGCAAAAGGATGGAAACAGAATGGAATGGGGGGCATAGAATACTTTAATGTCATGAAACTTTTAAGGATTCTGAGACTCGAGACAATACAAATTATTTTTTTGTGAGTGTTTGTCACATGTCACCAGGCAACTTTCAGTTCTAAGGAAGCGTCCGCCTGGAAGTTCTGCCGCTGGAAATGTTCTTTCTTTCTGCGAAAACAGCCAGACATTTCCTGTATTTCTTTCTGTTGCTGGATATTCTTTCTGTTGATTTATATTTTGTCCTTCCTTTCTGTTTCTGGACATTTTCTTCCTTTCTGTTGCAGGATATTCTTTCTGTTGATTTATATTTTGTCCTTCCTTTCTGTTTCTGGACATTTTCTTCCTTTCTGTTGCTGGATATTCTTTCTGTTGATTTATATTTTGTCCTTCCTTTCTGTTTCTGGACATTTTCTTCCTTTCTGTTGCAGGATATTCTTTCTGTTGCTGGATATTTTGTCCTTTCTTTATGTTTCTGTACACTTCCTTTCTTTATTTCTGTTGCTGGATATTTTGTCCTTTCTTTATGTTTCTGTACACTTCCTTTCTTTATTTCTGTTGCTGGATATTTCCTTTTTTTCTGCTGAACATTTCCTTTTTTACCTTCCTTTCTTTCTGATTTTTGCCTGAGTGGATTTTGGCAAACATGGCTGATCACGTTACTTTGGTGGGTGTGGTACATCAAGCACTGCTTGTCAATTTGTAATCTCTCTCTCTTTTTTTTTTAAAATATGAACTTTTTGCTTGCTTCCCACCCACCCTGTGTACATGTCATATATTACAGTGCACTGCAACCCCCTTGCCCTAGCCGCCCCCTTGAATTGTCAGTGTATGGAACAAAACAAGAAATGCCAAAATGTGAGAACAGAATCATTATGATTTATTGTTTGAATACTTTTATGTTATTGCCATCTTCTGAACAGATTTCACCTTGCAGCGTCCTCAGTGTGGCTTACAGAAGTTCGAATTGTTTGAGGTTTTCTTTCAGTCCACCAGTTGGGAGTTGAGCTGAGTGGTTCTGTCACTGAATATCCTGTACTATGAAGCCTTCTCCTTTTTAGTATGTTTTAATAAGTTTTTTTGTTTATTTTCTGTATTTGTATTATTTCATTTTATGTCAGTGTAGTTTTGAAATCTGGGTAGGCTTTTTTGTTTGTTTTGTTGGGAGTTTGTTGTTGTTGTTGTTGTTTTGTTGTTGTTTTTTGCTAACATGTGCAGTGTAGTATATATGGGTCAGCCTACACACTTTGACAGCTTGAAACTGAAACTTTTCCTATGCTGTCAGTTTGCATGAACTGATGTTCTAATAACCATTCAGTTCACTAAAAGTACATGTGTGCATGGTTTTTTTGGGGTCTCTCTTTTTCTTTTTCTTTTTTTTTTCTTCTTTTTTTTTTTTTTGTCTGATATTTACTTTGCAAGTTTTCTTAGAGTTGTAGGAAGATGATGATGATGATACGGATATTTATATAACGCCTATCCTTCGTCTGAGACCAAGCTCTAAACACTTTACAAAAACGTAGTCATTTGCATTACAGCCTGCCTACCTGGGTAGAGCTGACTGAAAGCTGCCATTTGGGCGCTCATCATTCATTTCCTGTGTCATTCAGTCAAGTTTCAGTCAAGCATGCAGACACATACTGACTCACACAGACATGTAACATTTTACGTGTTTGACTGTTTTGTTTATTTACCCCGCCATGTAGGCAGCCATACACCGAAGAGGGACTATAGACAATGGCTAAGATGAGGTTGGGAGGGAGGAGATGAAATTTGTGTTGATTGTCATGTACCCATCTTCACTCCTGACTTTGTTGTGCTGGTTGTGCTGGACTGTTTGTTTGTTAATGTGTGTGTTCCTGTTAGTTGTTGGTGTGGTTTGTTGGTTCGGATCCCTCTCTGTGAGCTCTGGAAAACCTGTGTGGTGGTGTTGTACAAATGATTGTTTATATCACTGTGGTTCTGCAACTGCAAATATATCATCTGTATGCTTCTTAACCGTCACACTCTAATGCCATTATTGCTGCATTTCATTGCTAACAAAAACAAAAGAAAAAGAAAAAAAATTGAGACGTAGATTGCATTTAATTAACTGTTTTTCTTTGTGACAAGTGATGATACTGTAAGTCCTTGTGTATGAGGTGTGTGTGGGGGCAGGGGGGGGGAGTGAGAGGGAGAGAGAAAGAGAGAGAGAGGGGTTTATCAAAGGAAAAGTTACGTTTTGGTGTTGTGAGAGAGATGCCGAAGTATAGCACAAGGTCTTGATGAGCAGGATATTTCTCAGACAATGAAAACAGTGGTGAAGTTGGATGGAGTCAACCACCACAGATGAAGAACAACAACAAAATGTTATTTTATTACCCGAACAACTGCTTGCTACTCTTTTTGTCTGGTGGAGAATTTATGATTATTATTATCATAATATATTATCATGCATGCCTTTGCTAAAAATGATAATACTTTTGTTGTATTAAATCTTTTTCTTTCTTTTTTTTCCCAAGAAAAAGAAAACTGGAGTTAGAAAACCAAAAACAAAACAAAATCAAAGAAAAACACTTTGTGTGTGTGTGTGCGAGTGTAGCAGTTGTAGTGCTTCGACAAGAAGATAAGAATAACTTTATTATCTCCAACTGGACTGTTAGTCTTGATTCATTCTCTCACAAGGTTTTCATACAGAAGACATGGAAGTTTTGGAAAAGTCTTGTGGGAAAAATGACAGAACCATTTTCATGGTCTGGAAAAGTCTTAGAAAAAACAGGTTTAGCCTTTCATGGTCTGGAAAAGTCCTGGAATTCTAGCACCAGTACCACTCAGCGTAGAACTTAAACGAATAAATACTTCTCTTTTTTTTCTTTCTTTTTTTTTAACAACACACACACACACACACACACACACACACACACAACAAAGAAATGAACAAGCAAAGAGTGATGATAATTGAACATTGATATCAGAATACCCAACGATCTCTTCTGTTAGCGGTACAGCAGACAAAATATTTTGGATTCAGTTAGTGTTTGGTATATAATTTTTTTTTTTTAATTAATGAAATTTAGGCCTGGAAAGTGGGAAAAAAAAAGTATGGAATTTTTCTTTGGGGGGTCTCCCCAGTGAGAGGAAATCTGTCAGTGTAGTTTTCTTTTGTCTGATAGGTGTTGCCTGTTCTTTTGTTGTTGTTGTTTTATTTTTATTTTTTTAAATAGAATCCCACAGATAGATTTGTGCCTTGATGGTGAGTGTTGATGATGGTGTGATACAGAAAAATGAGGTTGGTACACTACAAACGTTACTTTTTAGTGACAAAACTACAAAGGAAGAATACTTTTTTTTTTCTTTTTTTTTTTTGTAAACTGTTTTATTCTTGTGTCTTTTTTTTCTTTTTCTTTTTTTTTTTTTTTAATCTGGACAGTAAAAAGGCCAGAAAGTGAGACAAGTTGTTGGGTGGTGTGTTATGTCGGGGTGTGTGGTGATGGGTGTGTGTGGTTATGTGTGGTGTGAGTGTGTGTGTGGTGTTTGTATTTGTGTGTGTGTGTGTGTGGTTATGTGTGGTGTGACACTCATGGTGTGTGGTGTGTGTATTTGGTGTGTGTGTGTGTAGTCTATGTACTCTCAAACCCTTCAATTCCTGCATTCATCATGCTTATGCATGTTCATTACAAACCACTTTTAACTTTATTGTGAATAATTCTCAATGTGTGTGTGCACCCGCTCTTGCACATCCACACACACACAGCCATAGGCACCAGTGAGTTCAGCACTTATTGCACAATCTTTATCATCATGGAATTTAATGCATTAAAATTGAAACCAAACCTGACAGATAATTTGATACGATTCTTTTTGACACAGTTACTGCAATCATTTTGTGACAGAAATATCTACGTGTGTCTTTGGCGCTTGAAACGGGGCAAGGGACATAACTCTGTGATTGAGATTTGTTTTACATGCATTGATAGCGTCCCCTGTATAGTCTCAGCGATTGAGGAGGGGGGCGGAAAAGGGTGGGAAGGGTATCTTTCTTTTCGATTATCTATTTGTTCATTTATTCATACACCGATCTGTTTTATTTATTCATACACTGATCTGTTTGTCCACATAATCTTCTTCAGCGAATTCAAAAACTTCAAAACAATGCAGCCCGTCTGACTCTCAGAGTCCCACGTACTGATCACATTTCTCCCCACCTCCGAACTTTTACACTGGCTCCCAGTTGAAGCGAGAATTCATTACAAAGTTGCGAGTCTCTGCTATTCTGCTTTCCACTCCACAGTGGAAAATGTAGTCATGAATGGTTCATGCAATTTAGAACTTTTTCTTTCATGTAAAGCGCCCTGAGCTGTTCAGAGAGGAAGTATTAGTATCAGTATCGGTAGCTCAAGGAGGCGTCACTGCGTTCGGTCAGATCCATATACGCTACACCACATCTGCCAAGCAGATGCCTGACCAGCAGCGTAACCCAACGCGCTTAGGGCTTGAGAAAAAAAAAAATAAAAAAATAAAAATTTAAAATAAAAAAAATAATAATAGATAAATACATAAAAATACTACTACTACTAATAATAATATTTAAAGAGGAAGGGCGCTATTAATGTACATTATCATTATTAGTAGTAGTTGTAGTAGTTCGCCTCTCTTTTTGTTGAAAGCAACTTAGGAACTACCTGCCTCGTTTTCTAGTCTCAAATGATAAGTCGCTGTTCCAGAACTGAAAGGGAAAAATCGTTCAGATTATTGTAACATACCGAGAGAAATTTCGGAAACCAGAATATATCAAATGCGTGGATTTACCGACAACATGAGATAAAATGTTAAAGGGGATACTAACTGGTACACACACACACACACACACACACACACACACACATGCGCGCGCGCACACGCACGCACACACATACACACCCACGCATACAGCTCGAAATTCACTACCCCACCCCCACCATCGCATGTCCCCTCTACCCACCACCCACCCCACCCCCTGCCTGCATTTAGTCGTGCAGTGTGTGAAGCACGTGTGAACAGGGTGGATGAGACCTCAGATTTGCCAGCATGATGAATATAAACATGCTGCGTTGACAGAGCCCTGGAAGAAAAAAAAAAAACAACTGGGCCTGAACTGGTAACAGATAAAAGGTCCGTCTGGAGTGGAGTGATGGCCTAGAGGTAACGTGTCCGCCTAGGAAGCGAGAGAATCTCAGCGCGCTGGTTCGAATCACGGCTCAGCCGCTGATATTTTCTCCTCCTCCACTAGACCTTGAGTGGTGGTCTGGACGCTAGTCATTCGGATGAGACGATAAACCGAGGTTCCGTGTGCAGCATGCACTTAGCGCACGTAAAAGAACCCACGGCAACAAAAGGGTTGTTCCTAGCAAAATTTTGTAGAAAAATCCACTTCGATAAGAAAAACAATTAAAACTGCACGCAGGAAAAAATACAAAAAAAAGTGGGTGGCGCTGTAGTATAGCGACGCGCTCTCCCTGGGGAGAGCAACCCGAATTTCACACAGAGAGAAATCTGTTGTGATAAAAAGAAATACAAATAGCCTTATACAATTGCGGCAGTGCATCCATGTCTATTGTCTCAAGAGCTCGGCAAAGGAAGGTAGCGGAGCCCAACCTTCTCTCTCCACCCGTTTTAATCTCCCCCAAAATGAAGTCAGGTATACCTTACCTACCCATTCACACATGGTTGAAGTGAGGGAAATTGGTGGAGTAAAGTGCCTTTGCCAAGGACACGACGAAACATTGCCCAACCAGCCGGGGCTCGAACCATAATCACCGGTGACTGCACCAGAATGCCAACGCCTAACCGTTCTGCCACGGCGGCGCCGACAAATGAACAGGCGGTGGTAAACCTTCTGTATCAGTATCAGTATCAGTAGCTCAAGGAGGCGTCACTGCGTTCGGACAAATCCATATACGCTACACCACATCTGCCAACCAGATGCCTGACCAGCAGCGTAACCCAACGCGCTTAGTCAGGCCTTGAGAAAAAATAAAATAAAATAAATAAATAAATAATAATAATAATAATAATAAACAAATAAATAAATAAATAAAAATAAATAAATAAAATCAAAATAAAAACCTTCTGTGCACTGTGCTTTTCGCTAGAGGGGTAGGCACACACCCAAAACACGAAGCTGTAAACCACGCACTCAAAAAGACACTGAAGTCGACAGTGACCTAAAATGGGAAACAGCTACACAGCAATCCACAGTGTTTCTTTCTTGGTCTTATGTGCCATCACCACCACCACCACCGCCGCCATATGAGTGTTTAAAACTTTCAGCAGTTCAGGGAAAAGATCCGTGTGTCATATTGTGTGATGATGCTATGGATGATGACGTTTCAAACAGGCTTACTTTATTAGGAAGACTTATGCAACTGCATGCTTGATTTGAAGACTGAACAGCTTGCAAGTCGTGAGAAATGATTCACTGCCTGGGTATGTCTTCTCTCTCTCTCTCTCTCTCTCTCTCTCTCTCCAGTTGGTGTCCACTGTTAATGTTAGTGAACAAACTCTTTATTGGTCCTAATCTTGCTCCCCATGATTATTTTGATTTTTATCTTTATTAACGTGCTGTTCATTTATTTTGACCACAGACTAGTGTGTGGATACCGTGTAGTTCGTGATTCTTCGTTGTTCAACATTTCCTTTTTACCGGGATTTTGTGTGTGTGTGTGTGTGTGTGTGTGTGTGTCTGTGTCTATGTGTGTGTGTGTGTGTGTGTGTGTGTGTGTGTGTGTAAATCAGAAATTGCACCCCTTTGGCATAACAGCTAAAGAAACTTTTGTCAGTAATTGTCAATCAGTCAATCAGTCACTCTCTCTCTCTCTCTCTCTCTCTCTCTCTCTCTCTCTCTCTCTCTCTCTCACACACACACACACACACACACACACACACACACACATTCCGACAGCCTGTTTGAGAGCTGGGTGTACCAGATTATTCTGACGTCCAATCGTCTGACACAGGCCGGGGTCCAGGGTCTCTAGAGATCATGATGATGATGATATGGATACTTATATATCGCCTAGCTATCCTCGGTCAGAGACCAAACTCTAAATGCTTTGCAAACTCGGGGTCATTTGCACAACAGACTGTCTACCTGGGAAGAACCAACTGACAGCTGCGATTGCACGGGCGCTCCTCATTCGTTTCCTGTGTCATTCAATCAGGTTTCAGTCACGCGCGCGCGCGCGCGCGCACACACACACACACAGAGAGAGAGAGAGAGAGAGAGATGTAACATTTTACGTGTATGACCGTTTTGTTTATTTACCCCGCCGTGTAGGCAACCATACTTTGTTTTCGGGGGTGTTCATGCTGGGTATGTTCTTGTTTCCATTACCCAACAAACGCTGACAGGGATCTTTAACGTGCGTATTTGATCTTCTGCGTGCATATGCACACGAAGGTGGATTCCGGCACTGGCAGGTCTGCCTATATGTTGACCTGGGAGAACGGGGGAAAAGAAAAACAACTCGACCCTTAACCTACGACGAGATGCGACGGGGATCAAACTCGGGCGAGAATTCAGCACTCTAACCATTTGACCACTGCGCCCGTCTGGAAGGACAGGGTGCGACCCCACCTCCACCCCACCCCCTCTCCCCTCCCCCTGCCCTTGAAACTGAAGAGAAATTGAAGTCAGAGTATTTCAGGGCTCCTTTCGAAAGCATATAAAATTATATGATTGAGGGAAAACCCTTCAGCAAAACGTTTCACCAGCCTCAAACTCTCTAAACCCGAAAACACTTGAGAAAACGTTCACAATTAGTGGCATGAATGCCAGCGATAGATACAACACAAACAAATAGGGAAAAGGTTAAGGTTAAAGATAAAGTTCCTGTAGCCATTTCGCGGCCATCGGGGCAATTAAATTCATATCCACTATTGAAAGTCTTGGGCTCGGCATGGAAAGGCGAGACCCCATATACTCTCTCTCCGCCGTTTTAACCTTCGCCGGCCGGTCAGTTGATTATTTGTGGCCCCTTATTCCCTTCTGTCCTGAAAAAGTTCCTTAAATAAATGGAATGTGCACCACGAACATTGCTGTAAACAAAATAACAAAATAATAACGAAATGCGTAGTGCAATATAAAGCAGTCAACATCTCAAAACATCCACTCCAAGGGAACCTAGATCCAGTTGTGCTTTTGTCTGGTATGGAATAGATCCAGACACTTTCAAGATCAACTCGACATCGTCATGACATGGCGGTATTCGATGACAGTGACTTCTCTAGTCTGTCCACGACTACCCATTGACGGCAGACGTGATAACTATGGACCTGTCAAATGATCATGTACACACACACACACACACCACACACACACACACACACACACACACCAGCGTTTGCACACAATTCACAAATTCTTTGTTGTCCTGATGTCGATTCTAAACCATTTAGAATTACAGGCCTGTTTTTTAGCATCAATCTTGATACTGAAAATTGGTCTGGATGAACATTTATATTCTAAAATCATCCCCCGCCTCTTGCATGGTTCGCGATGGCCTACTTTTTAAAGATCAAGGCCTTCGCTCTCTAATTCAGTAGACGTCGTGACCAAAACTTCTTTCAATTGCGGTCCAAGGGAAATCACTCGTGGTGAAATCTGCTTTCCCCCGAAGGGCAAAACGGCCGCAGACTCCTGGTCACTTGCTTGACTGACCGACCTGAACGCCATTCCCAGTGGATATATAGATTATCATAGATAGATAGATAGATAGATCTGCACGGTGTTCCCGGTTTCAGTTTTCCAAGCGTTGATTCGTTGGTAACTTGGTGGCCGCAAAATGACGTCGCTTGAGTTTTTCCCGGAACCCGAGAACAAACCCCAGAACCCGATTGACTGGGGCACGGGGAAGCCGCCGACGATGTTTGTTGATCAGTCCGTTCCAACTAACCCCTGCTGGAGATATCTGTGAGTGGATTTATACCTCTCTCTCTCTCTCTCTCTCTCTCTCTCCCACGCCCGCAGACATTTGACGCACACCTGTAAAACGGAATAGCAGTCGATACGAATCTCTACTGCCGCTTAGTCGATACTGCATTAGTTTCGAGATGATAATGAAGTTGATTCAGTGTGTGGTGGAGAGAGACTGACAGAACACATGCCAATGAAGACTTGGGTATGCCTTCACAGGAAGTGTATTTGATCAACATAGCTTTTAGGAAGAAATCATCTGTATGCAGCATCCCTGTATCTCGCTGCCAGTGTTTCATCTGTCCCTTTTGTACCTCACTCTCTGTCTCTCTGTCACTCACTCTCTCTCTCTCTCTCTCTTTCTCTGAGTGACCATGGCCAGATGAATAAACCATTCGCTCTCTCTCTCCCTCTCTCTCTCTCTCTCTCTCTCTCCCTCTCTCTTTCTCTCTCTCTCCCTCTCTCTTTCCCTCTCTCTCTCTCTCTCTCTTTCTCTCTCTCTCTCTTTCTCTCTCTCTCTCTCTCTCTCTCTCTCTCTCTCTCTCTGTCTCCGTTCTTCGTTGTCCCTGTTTCTGTCTGTCCATTCTCTGTTTCCCGTCCTTTCTATCTGTGTCTTTTGTCTCTGTCTGTCTCTGTCTCTGTCCCCCTTTTTCTGTGCCTCTGTCTGTCCTATTATGTCTGCGTCTCTCTGTCTCTGTCTCTCTGCCTCTGTCCATCTGTCTCTGTCCTATCTCTCTCGGTCAACCATCCAATCAATCAGTCGATCCATCAATCAATCAATCATTAATCACTATATTATCTCAAGCAGTGTACCACAGAAATAAGCATTCTGTCTCGTCCATCGGTTTTACATCTATGTCTCGATACCTATCCTTCAACAACCGACAGACCAGTTACCTCCCTTTTTCAGTGCACGCCCACTGGGTACCGTCTTCCTGTTTCCACCCTCAGTGATCTCCCTTGCGTTGCTTCCCTCGGCTGTCTGTCCGTCGTCGACATGAGACCACCCACCCATCCACCCACCCATTCATCCGTGAATCTGTCCGCGCAGTCATGCACCAATACCTATCATACATCCATCAACATATCTAGGTATGCATGCATGCATCCATGTTGATCACCCACCAGTCGTCCACCCACCCATGCATATCATCAATGCACTCCATCCATTCATGTCATATATCAACCACCCACCAACCCATGTATAATTATCATCCACCCACCCATCCATCCATATCCTCTGTCCACACCAACCCATCCATCCATGTTCATGCACGCCTCCATCCACGCACCAGCCTATTTCTATCATTCATGCGCCATCCACCAGACCATCCATTCACCCATATGTTCCGTCTGTCCATGCATCCTGTCATCACCAACTCATTCCTCCCTGCCATCAGCCCATCCATCCATCTATGTTATCCCATCCATCCATATATCCATGTCATCGTTCCACCCATCCATCCATCCATCCATCCATACACACATCCATCGATTCATCAGCCACCCATTACACATCCATATCACCCACTCAACCACTCATCCCTGCACCTACCCACCCATCTTGTCCATCCACCTGTCCACCCATCTACCAACCCATTCTACCCATTCATCTATCCATTGTTGTCCTTCCATCCAGCCACCCATTCGTCCACCCATCTACCCATCCACCCATTTATCCACCCGTCTACCCATTTGTCCACCCATCCATCCGCACATTCGTCCACCCACACACGCACCCATCCAACCACCCATCTTCCCATTTATCCACCCATGTGTCCACCCATCCATCTACCCATCCATCCCATCTATCTGTCTATTCACCCGTCTACCCATGTGTCCACACAACTATCCACCATCCATCCACCCACCCATCCATCCACCCTTCCACCCATGCGTCCACCCATCTACCAATCCATCCACCCGTCTAGCCATTTGTCCACCCATCCATCCACCCGTTCGTCCATACATCCGCCCATCCATCCACCCCACCCCACCCCTACACACACACACACACACACACACACACACACACACACACACACACACACTGGTCCCCCCAAGCGTGCAGCACGAGGTGGGAAGAGGTGACGCGCGGCATGGTGACTGATGGTGACTGTTTCAGGGGGGAGCCCATCACACAGTACTACCAGGTGACGTCACTCAGGCGGAGCGCAGTGCGAACCAACGACGAACTGTGAGCATCAGAAATTGTTGTAGCTCTCCGTTTGGTGTGTCTGTCTCTGTCTCTGTCTCGTCTCTGTCTCTGTTTCTCTCTCGGTCTGTCTGTCTGTCTGTGTCTCAGTCTCTGCTTGTTTGTTTGTCTGTCTGTCTGTCTATCTTGTCAGTCTGTCCCTCTCTCAAGTGGTGAGAAGAAGGGGGCGCGGAGAAGTGAGGGGTGGGTGGGCTGGTTCTGGTGAATAAAGAAAGGGATGAAAGAAAGAAAATTAGAAACGTGCACATTTTGTTTTCTCTCTGTTGCAGGGTACCTAAGCCACAACAAGAGGACGTGACGTAAGTAGATGCTGATGGGTGATGCTGTCACTAATATCAAATTTCTCGTTGATAAACTGTTTACACAGGATTGTTTCAGAGCTGTCACCCTTAACACATTAGCACGAACATACTGAATATCACACTGCGATAATGTTATTGTCGTTGTATGTATTATGTATGATGGTCAGTTGTGTCAGACCATGACAGGAGAAGAGGCAACTGCTGTCCCGACTATCTGGGCTAGAATTTTATTATAGCGGAGAGTGTCTTGCCCAAGTTACATCCCAACTCTCGGCGAAGAGGGCATTTAAAAACAGTCGGCGTTGGGATGGTTCCCAAAGGCCAACTAGCCTCCAAGACTGCAGCACTACGAGCCAGCGCTATCTTGTCTTAGTTTGAGAGTCATAATCCTTCGCAAAAGACTGAACTCTGAATGATTCCCATTGCAGTATAGAAACAATTGATCATACATTTCTCACTTTGCTGCTACCCGACTGTTAACTTACATCAATCTATGACATAAACTGAGCGCTGGGCCCATGTATTGCATTGGGGGGAGGGGGGTTTGTTTTGTTTGTTTGTTTTTTTTTGTTTGTTTGTTTTTTGCCTTGTTAGATTTGAGTGCTGCGTTTGATACCAAGACCAGCTCATCTTATTTGGAAAAACCCAAGACCCAACACTGGCCATCAGCACACTACTGTAGATTGGTTTACCATTCATACAGGTTATAGGTACAACTCGGGAGACTCATGGTGGATCTCTTGCCAACACAGTCCCCTTGATGGTGTTCCACAGGGGTCTGTGCTCGGCCTCTGCATTTTCTTTTTTCTCTGAGCAGTTATCAGATCCAACCCACACACTCTTCTGTTGACTGCTATTTCTTTGTTCATGCTCTCAACCTATTACTTTGTTGTAAGTACATTAAACTAAAGGGATGTTGTTTTCGACTGTCCTAATTAGTGGTCACCTTCTGCACGGCAGACAATGGTCAACATTCATGTGTTTGTGTGTTTCTTTTGTTTGTTTGTTTGTTTTTTCTTTCTTTCTTTCTTTCTTTTTTAACTCATAGATCATTCATTATTATATGCATTGTTGTTGTGTTTTAGATTGTTGTCTGTGTGCAAACTAGGGATAGGTTTTCAAAGCCTCACCAACACGTTGGAGTTATGCGAAAGTCAGCGGGTATCGGCTTTTATTTTTTAATCTTTCTGAATCTTTTTTTTTCTAACGTTTTTTTTTTCATCTTTTCTTAAAAATCTTTTTAACAGCAGATGTGGTGTAGCGTATATACAGATTTGTCCACACGCATCTGACACCTACTTCAGTACTTGAAACTGAAACTGAAACTTGCGTGCAGACGGGAGTGCATCGATCAGCCCTTTCCCAGCGAGCACCCGTACACCTCCCACGTCCCGCGCTTTGCCGTCTTCCCCAAGTTCGACTCTCCAGAGGACCCCAAAAGGGGCGCGGCAGCTCGCAGTCAGCTGCCAATCAGCTCCGAGATGCCCGCCAACCCAGCCGACTTGAGCATCAGGCATAAGATCAAAGGTGGGGACGAGAGTAGTGAGTGTGTGTGTGTGTGTGTGTGTGTGTGTGTGTGTGTGTGTGTGTGTGTGTGTGTGTGTGTGTGTGTGTGTGTGTGAAGGTAAATCAAAATAATCTAGAACCCTCTGATGTGCAGTTTCAGTCAACCTGTCCCTTTCTTCCTTCCTTCCGTCATTCCTCCCTTTCTTCTCTTTTCTTTCTTTTCCTCCTCTCCTTCCATCCTCCTTCGTTGTCATTTTTTTCTTTCTTCTTCTTCTTTCTATCTCTATGCCCCCCCCAACCCCTCCTATCTTCCATCCATGTTGTGTTGATCCATCTCACCACCCTTCTTTTCTCCCTTCCTTTCTCTCTCTCTCTCTCTCTCTCTAGCTCTCTCTTTCTCCCTCCCTTTCTCTCTCTCTCTCTCTAGCTCTCTCTTTCTCCCTCCCTTTCTTTCTCTCTCTCTCTCTCTCTCTCTCTCTCTCTAGCTCTCTCTTTCTCCCTCCCTTTCTCTCTCTCTCTCTCTCTCTAGCTCTCTCTTTCTCCCTCCCTTCCTCTCTCTCTCTCTCTCTCTCTCTCCAGCTCTCTCTTTCTCCTTCCCTCTCCTCTCTCTCTCTCTCTCTCTCTCTCTCTCTCTCTCTCTCTCTCTCCAGCTCTCTCTTTCTCCCTCCCTTCCTCTTTCTCTCTCTCTCTCTCTCTCTCTCTCTCTCCAGCTCTCTCTTTCTCCCTCCCTTTCTTTCTCTCTCTCTCTCTCTCCAGCTCTCTCTTTCTCCTCCCTTTCTCTCTCTCTCTCTCTCTCTCTCTCTCTCTCTCTCCAGCTCTCTCTTTCTCCCTCCCTTCCTCTCTCTCTCTCTCTCTCTCTCTCTCTCCAGCTCTCTCTTTCTCCCTCTCTTTCTTTCTCTCTCTCTCTCTCTCTCCAGCTCTCTCTTTCTCCCTCCCTTCCTCTCTCTCTCTCTCTCCAGCTCTCTCTTTCTCCCTCCCTTCCTCTCTCTCTCTCTCTCTCCAGCTCTCTCTTTCTCCCTCCCTTCCTCTCTCTCTCTCTCTCTCTCTCTCCAGTTCTCTCTTTCTCCCTCCCTTTCTTTCTCTCTCTCTCTCTCTCCAGCTCTCTCTTTCTCCCTCCCTTCCTCTCTCTCTCTCTCTCTCTCTCTCCAGCTCTCTCTTTCTCCCTCCCTTTCTTTCTCTCTCTCTCTCTCTCTCTCTCCAGCTCTCTCTTTCTCCCTCCCTTTCTTTCTCTCTCTCTCTCTCCAGCTCTCTCTTTCTCCCTCCCTTTCTCTCTCTCTCTCTCTCTCTCTCTCTCTCTCCAGCTCTCTCTTTCTCCCTCCCTTTCTTTCTTTCTCTCTCTCTCTCTCTCTCTCTCTCTCTCTCTCTAGCTCTCTCTTTCTCCCTCCCTTCCTCTCTCTCTCTCTCTAGCTCTCTTTCTCCCTCCCTTTCTCGTTCTCTCTAGCCCTCTCTTTCTCCCTCCCTTCCTCTCTCTTCATCGCTCGCTCCTTCGCTCTCCAGTAGCACATGAATTCGCGTCAAAGTTGTTCCCCACCCTTCTTCTCTCTGTCCTCACAACCCATGTCCCTTCCTCGATGTCACCATACAATTTCCAAACGTAGCAGCCCAGGTTAACTTAAGTAGTCTAGGATTGCAACACACACACACACACACACACACACACACAGAGGTAAACTGTACTGTGATTTTTTTTGGCGGTTTTATTTGAACATGCAGCAGTGCACAGTATTGATGCTAGGTCGCCAGAAGGCCACACAGCAGAGGAAACCTTCTGTACTGCTGCCGAGTCCGGCACCTCGTAGGTGTTGAGTAATTGTGATGTTGCTGTTTTTTTGTGTGTGTGTTGTTGTTTTGTCTTAAGGAGCCCCCTTTCGTCATGAGTATGTGGACTGGTCTGCTGCCTCCTCCGACAGAAAGCCCCTGTACTGGCCCGGGGAGGACTTCTTTGATCAGGTGCGTCGCTCTTTCTCATAAATCTTGGGGTTGGAAATTACCAAGATAGCTTTTAGTTGTTGTGGGCACAAGAAGACTATAAAAAAAAAACAAATTTTTTTTTAAATAACAACAATAAAAAGTCGACTCTTCCCTCGAAATTTTGTACTTGCCCTATAAGAGATGGTTAACGAAAGTAACTACCACTATGACAGACAATTTAGTAGTTATGATTTATTGCAGGGGAAGTGCAGGTAATTCCAGCACTGATTATGAGCACCCCCATTGTTCCAGCCAGCCAAATGGCATGTGGTGTACTTAAAATGCGAAGTGCAGGAGTAAAACTCTCTTATACGTTTGTACAATAACACAACAGAAGTTTCGAATTGATTCTTTGGCGATAAGTAATTTACTCCCCCACCCCCCGCATCCCCCGTCACCCCCTTTTTTTCTTTCAAAGCTGTCAGTTTCTCGTCTGTAAAATCTAGTCCTCAGAAAATGGTTGAAGCCTTGGCCTCACTGATATTGATGAAGAACAATCATAATCCACTGACATAGCAAGCTTTTTATCTATCTAAGAAGCGCATAATGTGACGCCAAGCACACGTGTGGTCACGTAGTATGACGAAACACAACACAGTACAGTGATGCTTAATAATTCGACTCCTCGGTTGTTGGTAACTGGGGCAGGGTGCTCAGCTGATCATGCAGGTATGTCTCATTTACCAACATGACTGGCTGTAGTTTTTCATAGTTCAGCATAGTTATGGGGTCAAAGTGAAAGTAGCCTCCTCTTCTTCTTCATGATCATCGACACAACTGCTTATCATAACAACAGTTATAATACCCACTAAATAATTTCATTATGTCTACCGCAAGCAATCCACATCTACATAAAAAAAAGAAAGAAAAGGAAACGAAAAGTTAACCAGCACAGCAAGTCATTTAACAGTTTAATTTCTAAGTACATGTACGCAAATACACACACGCGCGCGCAAACGCGCACTCTCACTCACTCAGAGAGAGAAAAGGAAAAGAGAGAGAGAGACTAACTGAGATAGATATGATAGTGCGTATGGGTGTTTGTTGTTCTTTGTTGTGGTGTGCGTATGTATGTGTATGTGTGTGTATGTGTGTGTGTGTGTGCGCGCGCGCGCGCGTGTGCGTATGCATGCATGCTTGTTTCTTGCTTATCTATTGAATTATTTATTTCATTATTTATTTTATTTCGATTCCAGCCAGCCAAGATCAAGGGTGAGAGGCAGAGGTACTTTCCGACGCCCCCGAAGCTGACCTGCCCCAACCTGCAGGACCGCAGCAAGCGTCGCCCAGGGGCCCCGGACCTCAGCGTCAGCGCGCGAATGGCCAACATCCTGAGGAACATTGAGCGGGCCCAGTGGATGTCCTCATACCAGGTATCAAGACGCTGGGTTGGGTGGGGCTGGGCTGGGTTGCGTTGTGTTATTTCGTTTTGTGTTGTGCTGTGTTGTGTTGCGTTGTGGTGTGTCGTGTTACGTTGTGTCGTGTTGTGTTGCGTTGCGTTGTGGTGTGTCGTGTTACGTTGTGCTGTGTTGCGTTGTGGTGTGTCGTGTTGTGTTGTGTTGCGTTGTGGTGTGTCGTGTTACGTTGTGCTGTGTTGCGTTGTGGTGTATCGTGTTACACTGTGTCGTGTTGTGGTGTGGTGTGGTGTGTCATGTTACGTTGTGTTGCTTTGTGGTGTGTCGTGTTACGCTGTGTCGTTTTGTGTTGTGTTGCGTTGTGGTGTGTCGTGTTACGTTGTGTTGCTTTGTGGTGTGTCGTGTTACGCTGTGTCGTTTTGTGTTGTGTTGCGTTGTGGTGTGTCGTGTTACGTTATGTTGCTTTGTGGTGTGTCGTGTTACGCTGTGTCGTTTTGTGTTGTGTTGCGTTGTGGTGTGTCGTGTTACGTTGTGTTGCTTTGTGGTGTGTCGTGTTACGCTGTGTCGTTTTGTGTTGTGTTGCGTTGTGGTGTGTCGTGTTATGTTGTGTCGTTTTGTGTTGTGTTGCGTTGCGGTGTGTCATGTTACGTTGTGTTGTGTTGGGTTGTGGTGTGTCGTGTTATGTTGTGTCGTGTTGTTGCGTTGTGGTTTGTCGTGTTATGTTGTGTCGTGTTGTGTTGTGTTGCGTTGTGGTGTGCCGTGTTACGTTGTGTCGTGTTGTGTTGCGTTGTGGTGTGCCGTGTTACGTTGTGTCGTGTTGCGTTGCGTTGTGGTGTGTCGTATTGTGTTGCGATGTGGTGTGTCGTGTTATGCTGTGTCGTGTATCATTGTGTCGTGTTCTGTTGCCTTGTGGTGTGTCGTGTTATGTTGTGTCGTGTTGTGTTGCGTTGTGGTGTGTCGTGTTGTGTTGCGATGTGGTGTGTCGTGTTATGATATGTCGTACTGTGTTGCGTTGTGGTGTGCCATGTTACGTTGTGTTGTGTTGTGTTGCGTTGTGGTGTGTTGTGTTGTGTTGCGTTGTGGTGTGCCGTGTTACATTGTGTCGTGTTGTGTTGCGTTGTGGTGTGCCGTGTTACGTTGTGTCGTGTTGTGTTGCGTTGTGGTGTGCCGTGTTACATTGTGTCGTGTTGTGTTGCGTTGTGGTGTGTCGTGTTGTGTTGCGATGTGGTGTGTCGTGTTACATTGTGTCGTGTTTTGTTGCATTGTGGTGTGTCGTGTTGTGTTGCGTTGTGGTGTGTCGTGTTACATTGTGTCGTGTTGTGTTGCGTTGTGGTGTGTCGTGTTGTGTTGCGATGTGGTGTGTCGTGTTATGATATGTCGTACTGTGTTGCGTTGTGGTGTGTCGTGATACGTTGTGTCGTGTTGTGGTGTGCCGTGTTACATTGTGTCGTGTTGTGTTGCGTTGTGGTGTGTCGTGTTATGCTGTGTCGTGTATCGTTGTGTTGCGTTGCGGCGTGTCGAGTTGCGTTGCGTTGCGTTGTGTTGTATAGTATTGTGTTGCGTTGCTGTATTGTAAGAGGGAAGAGCGTTGCTTTGTGTCACGGGTTTTTTTTTATTTGGTTGGGTTTTTGGGTTTTTTTTTGGCAGATGTGGTGTAGCGTTTATGGATTTTTCCGAACGCTGTGACGCCTCCTTGAGAAACTGAAACTGAAATTGCATTCTGGTGTTGTGTTGCGTTGCGTTGCGTTGTGGTGTGTCCTGTTGTTTTGCTGCGTTACGTTTTGTCGTGTCTTGTCGCGTCGCGTCGCATTGTGTTGTCGGTTGCGTTTCAGTGTGTCTTGTTGTGTTGTGTCAGTTGCTTCGTCTAGCGTTGCGGTGTGTCGTGTTGTTTTGCATTACGTTTTATCGTGTCGCGTTGGGTTGTAAGAGGGAAGAGGTTGATTGGAATTGCGCATCGGGGCATTTTAGATTACTTTGATTTACTTTGATAACACACGCACTCCCCCTCATCCCCCCAACCCCCCTCTCTCCCCCTCCCTCCCCCCTTACCCCCTACACACAAGCTTCATAAGCTTGTGCTTGTTGTGATCAGTATTTGTATTGTCATTGAATGAATGAAATTTGTTGAAATCACACACATAAGCAGCAACCCCTTCTTTCTTTTTTTCTTTGGTTTAAAACCTGTCCAAGTGTGTGAACATAGACTGCCTGCCCAAGCTGGTAAAATAATGAGTAATTTAGTTAGTAGAGGGAAAATCACTTCAGCAATAAATATTGGAAAGTGTCTGTGTGGTTGTGCTTTTTCGTTTGGTTTCAAGATGTTGGATGCGTTAACTTTATATATATATATATATATATATATATATTAATAGTTTGATTAAGCATACATAGATTGTAGGTGGCAAGGTAGGAATAGTCATATCGAAAATAGTGACAAATTTTCTTTGTATAGACAAATGAAAGTGATTCACTTTTATAAAGTATTAAAAACCTGTATATCATAGCAAATGTGAACAGACTATGAGATGTGTGATGACTAATGAATTTAGAATGGTTGTTTCTGATAAAGCTGTGCACAGTTAAAGTAGAAAGATGATTATGCTGTATCATACACCGGGTGTCCCATGAAGAGGTTTAAACTGAAATCAGTTTCACGAACAAAAACTCGCATCAACCGAGTGACGGGAGCTGTGATATAAGCATGGTCTTTCTTGAATAAAACATTGTTATCTTTTATTGTAATCTTTCAGCTCAAACCCCTATGTCCTCCCCTCCTCTGCTCATTTTTTTCATTTCATTCTGTTTTATTTTGTCTTATTTAATTTTATTTCTTTTTTATTCTGTTTTGATTTGATTTGATTTTATTCGTTTTAATGTATTTCATTTTATCTTAATTCGTTTTATTCTATTTGATTTGATTTTTTTTTCATCTATTTTATGATATTTGAGTTTATGAGATTTTATTTTGTTTTGTTTTATTCTATCTTATTTTCGTTTTATTCTATTTGATTGTTGTTGTTTTTTTAATTATCTATTTATTTATCTATCTATTTGTTTATTTATTCATTTGTTTATCTTATTTATACCGCTTTTGTTGTTGTTGTTGTTGCTGCTGTGCCCAGATGAACTACACAGGCCTGGGCCCCTCCAACCCAATGCAGCTGGACAATCTGGAGGAGAAGCAGCAGAGGCTGCGGGAGACTGGTGTGGAGGACGACTCTCTGGTACAGCTGCTGCATGGGTCTCACCCCTTTTCGCCTGTTCATTTCCGATTCGCACATTATTCCCGTTTCGTCGTATTCCTGATTCGCCAATTCCCGATTCGCCTTTTCTGTTTTTCGTCTTATTCCCGATTCGCCTGTTCCTGATTTGCACATTCCTGTTTCGTCTATTCCCGATTCGCGTACTCATGCTTCGTCTGTTCACGATATACGTATTCCCGATTGGCCTATTACTGTTTCGTCTATTCCCGATTCGCCAATTCCTATTTTGTCTGTTCCCGATTCGCATATCACTGAACTGGTAATCACGACTCCCTTATTCTCTGTTCACCTTTGTATTCAGTTGCTCTTTCATAACACACACACACACACACACACACACACACACAGATTAAGAAGTGGATTGTGCCGGCGTGTTTGAGAAGAAAAAGAGCGGACGGATAGGCGAAACGGGAATGGTGGATCTATAGGCGAAACGAGACGGAAGAGTCAAACAGCGGGAGACCATTGAGGGCGGTGGCACGACACAAAGAGTTAAGGGAATGGGTGACTGTTAGACCTGCCCATCTGGTAGGTTACTACACACTGGTCCTTGTTTGTTTTGCCTTTATTAGCAGTGGGGTTCGACGGGTGGGTCTTGCTTGGTGTCTGTGAGAGTGCAGACTGTCGCATGTTCGTTGTGTGTGTGTGTGCCGTGTGTGTGTGTGTGTGTGTGTGTGTGTGCGCCTATGTAGCCTGTATGTATCAGCATTCATTGTACCTGGCTTCGTCCGTTGACGATGAGTTCATGACTGTGATGGACTGACCAATGAAATTGTTTGTTTGTTTTTTTTGGGGGGGGCGAGGGGGGGGTGGCGGGGGGGGGGGGGTTGTTTTTCGGTTCAAAGTCCGACCTACCTGGCTTCGTCCGTTGAAGATTAATCCATGTGACGGATTTGACCAGTGAAATTGTTTTGTTCGGTTTAAAGTCCGACCTTGTTCTCATAGTAGACTGATGATGGAATTTCGCAGTGGGTCGGACTTGTCAACTGCACGAGAAAATGACAACAGAACGTATAAAACATCCGTGTTTGTTTGTTTGTTTGTTTTTGTTTTCTTTTTTTAATTGCGTGAACCCATAGTGGTGCAGTGGGTCACACAGTTGCTTTTGATCAAACTTGCGCCAGTTATTCTGATTTGGAGAGACTTCCTGCCTGAAAACTCTGGACTAAAAATCCAGCAGCATCGGTGCCGCAGAGCACTTCAGCGTTACTGGGATCCATCCAGTCCGTGCCGAACTTTTGTTGACGGAATTATGCGAACAATGCCTGTCCTGTGTGGACATGAATGACATGGCCATTTGCCATTTATCTCTTGGATGTGTTGATGCGGGCTGACTCGGCCACTTGCTCTGTTGGTAATAACGTTTCTGCAGCTTGCTGGCACAGATCTTCTTCTTCTTCCTCGTTCGCCTCCCGTTAGATGAGCAGCCCGGTGTCTTCGATGAAGGCTGCCGTCCGTCGCAGCCTCTTCAGGGTGCCGTACAGCTTGGCTTCCACTGCTGTCGGTGTTGGCCAGTATTTCCTCCTGGATGCAGCATGCATCGTACAGTCTTGAAGGATGTGGTCGGTTGTCACTGGTCCCTTACCACAAGGGCACTCTCCACTCTGTCCAATGCCAAATTTTGTGTGCATGTGGTGGAGCAGGTGGTTGTGTCCAGTCCTCGGGCGGAAGATCTTGACCTGTTCCCGTCGTTCCTGCAAATGGTATCTGTCTTCTGGGTTATATTTGGAGTGCTGGAGGCGCCACTTTATTCCTTGCTGTGCCTTGATGATTGTCTTGATTTCATCGTTTGACACCAGCTGGCACAGATCAACATATTAAGTTTACAGTTGGGCCAACAGCAGTGTGAGAGCTGTATGACGAATGGTTTCTCCACTACAACAGAAAATCACTTACAGCTTTGTCTGTTTGTGAAGGACTGTGACTCTCAACCCAGGAGGCAAGACTGCACTGGCTCTTAGTGCTGCACAGTGCAGCCTTGGGGGTAAGTTGACCTCTAGGAGACCATCTTAGCGCCGACTGTTATGAAGTCCTCTTGACCGAGAGAGTGGGGATGTAGCTTGGGCAAGACACTCTCCCCTATAAGCAAGTTCTAGACCAGATGGTCGGGACAGCTGTTGCCTCCTCTGCTGTTCTGATGGTCATAGTCGGATACAGTTAACAATCATACATACAATAACGAGTGGTCATAATCAGATAGGACTATCATACAAACAATAACTGGTGGTCATAGTCGGACATGACTGACCATCGTATATACAGTAACGGGTGGTCATAGTCGGACATGACTGACTATCGTACACACAATAATGGGTGGTCGTAGTCAGACACAACGGACCATCACACATACAATAAATGATGGTCATACATATTATAGTCGGACAGGACTGGCCATCATACATACATGCAATAACGGGTGGTCATAGTCGGACAGGACTGACCATCATACATACATACAATAACGGGTGGTCATAGTCGGACAGGACTGACCATCATACGTACATACAATAACGGGTGGTCATAGTCGGCCAGGACTGACCATCATACATACATACATACAATAACGGGTGGTCATAGTCGGACAGGACTGACCATCATACATACATACAATAACGTGTGGTCATAGTCGGACAGGACTGACCATCATACATACATACAATAACGTGTGGTCATAGTCGGACAGGACTGACCATCATACGTACATACAATAACGTGTGGTCATAGTTGGACAGGACTGACCATCATACATACATACATACATACAGTAACGGGTGGTCATAGTCGGACAGGACTGACCATCATACATACATACAATAACGGGTGGTCATAGTTGGACAGGACTGACCATCATACATACATACATACATACAATAACGGGTGGTCATAGTCGGACGGGACTGACCATCATACATACATACATACAATAACGGGTGGTCATAGTTGGACAGGACTGACCATCATACATACATACATACAATAACGGGTGGTCATAGTCGGACAGGACTGACCATCACACATACATACATACAATAACGGGTGGTCATAGTCGGACAGGACTGACCATAATACATACATACATACAATAACGGGTGGTCATAGTCGGCCAGGACTGACCATCATACATACATACATACAATAACGGGTGGTCATAGTCGGACAGGACTGACCATCATACATACATACAATAACGGGTGGTCATAGTCGGACAGGACTGACCATCATACATACATACAATAACGGGTGGTCATAGTCGGACAGGACTGACCATCATACATACATACAATAACGTGTGGTCATAGTCGGACAGGACTGACCATCATACATACATACAATAACGGGTGGTCATAGTCGGACAGGACTGACCATCATACATACATACAATAACGGGTGGTCATAGTCGGCCAGGACTGACCATCACACACAATAACGGGTGGTGAAGTGCTGTGCCCTGTGGCAGCGGCCTTGCTCCGTCAACGTGTTTGACCCGGCCAGGCCGATCGACGGCAACATTCCCCGGAACGTGTGTCCGCTGCCCCTGCGCTACCCGTCACTGGTCAGCGGGGAGACTGTGTACGACAGGGAATACACCGGGTGGGTGAGCTGGTTTCGTTGTATACAGGGTGGGCAGGTGTGCTTTTGTTTCGTTTTGTTGTTGTGTTTTGTTTTGTAAAGGGGGCAGGGTGTGGGCGATGGAAACACTATTCTCTCTCTCTCTCTCTCTCTCTCTCTCTCTCTATCTCTATCTCTCTCTCTCTCTCTATCTCTCTCTCTCTCTCTCTCTCTCTCTGTGAGAGGGGGGGGGGGGCTTTGGGTGGTGAGGGTGAGGGTGGGCATTAGATGCTCTGTGTGTGTGTGTGTGTGTGTGTGTGTGTGTGTGTGTGTGTGTGTGTGATGGTGGACATTGGGTGTTCTGTGAGAGAGAGAGCAGAGAGTGTGTGTGTGTTTGTGTGGGGTAGGGTGGGTGGTGGTGGTGGAGGCCAGGGTTTACATGTGTGTGAGTGTGTGTGTGCGTGTGTATGTGAATCGGAATCAGAATCACAGATTTCATTTGTCCTTTCAAAACCAGCAGGTATTGTGTAAAACATAAGTTCAGCTGGACTTTCACCAAGTTTCGCACATTCTCATGGCAAAGTAAGAAAAGCGATAAGCCACGCAAGGTCTGGCTTGCTGGGAGTAAAACTTCCTCAGTTAGTGTGGGAATCAGAACCGCGGGTGAAGGGACGGATTTACTGATTCACGATAGACTGATGCATTGACTGACTGATGCACGGATTGATTGATGGACGAATTGAATGATGCACGGATTGACTGACTTAGGCACGGATTCACGTCCAGACGGATGCGTGGTTTGACTGACTGATACACAGATTGAATTACCAGTGCATGGGTTGACTGACTGCTGGGCGGACTGACTGACTGATGAATACTGACCAAACGATGGACGGATTAACGGACAGAATGACGGACGTATTGACCAAATGACCGAAACTGACCGAAAGACCGACGTACTGACCGAAAGACCAACAGATTGATTGAAGGACCGACGAACTGACCGACCACATGACCAACGGATTGACAGAATGGCCGACTCACTGACTGAATACTGAACGAATGACCGACGAACTGACCAAATGACTGACGGATTGACAAACTGACCGAATGACCGACAGACTGACCAAACGATGGACATACTTACTGAATGACCGACAGACTGACCAAACGATGGACAACTCACTGAATGACCGACAGACTGACCAAACGATGGGCATACTGAATGACCGACAGACTGACCAAACGATGGGCATACTTACTGAATGACCGACAGACTGACCAAACGATGGACATACTCACTGAATGACCGACAGACTGACCAAACGATGGGCATACTCACTGAATGACCGACAACTGACCAAACGATGGACATACTCACTGAATGACCGACAACTGACCAAACGATGGACATACTCACTGAATGACCGACAGACTGACCAAACGATGGGCATACTTACTGAATGACCGACAGACTGACCAAACGATGGGCATACTCACTGAATGACCGACAGACTGACCAAACGATAGACATACTGAATGACCGACAGACTGACCAAACGATGGGCATACTGAATGACCGACAGACTGACCAAATGATGGACGTACTCACTGAATGACCGACAAACTGACCAAACGATGGACATACTCACTGAATGACCGACAGACTGACCAAACGATGGGCATACTGAATGACCGACAGACTGACCAAACGATGGGCATACTGAATGACCGACAGACTGACCAAACGATAGGCATACTGAATGACCGACAGACTGACCAAACGATGGACATGCTCACTGAATGACCGACAGACTGACCAAACGATGGGCATACTGAATGACCGACAGACTGACCAAACGATGGGCATACTGAATGACCGACAGACTGACCAAACGATGGGCATACTCACTGAATGACCGACAGACTGACCAAACGATGGGCATACTCACTGAATGACCGACAGACTGACCAAACGATGGGCATGCTGAATGACCGACAGACTGACCAAACGATGGGCATACTCACTGAATGACCGACAGACTGACCAAACGATGGGCATGCTGAATGACCGACAGACTGACCAAACGATGGGCATGCTGAATGACCGAGCGGATGAGCGAGGGACTGACCGGACGAGTTGCGGACGGCTGCAGGAAGGTGACGCTGAAGGAGCGAGAGGAGGTCCGCACGCTCAAGGGGGCCGAGTACTTCAACGTGCGTGACCCCGGCCTCAACTACCATGACCGCCAGCCGGGTGGTGCTGCTGCTGCCGGGCTTTGCCTGGAGAAGGTCCCCTTTTGCTGCACCCTTCATCTTCGTCCTCTTCCTTACTGCACGCTTCATCTTCGTCCTCTTCCTTACTGCACGCTTCATCCTCGTTCTCTTCCTTACTGCACGCTTCATCTTCGTCCTCTTCCTTACTGCACGCTTCATCTTCGTCCTCTTCCTTACTGCACGGTTCATCTTCGTCCTCTTCCTTACTGCACGCTTCACCTTCGTCTTCCTTACTGCACGCTTCACCTTCGTCCTCTTCCTTACTGCACGCTTCATCTTCGTCCTCTTCATTACTGCACGCTTCATCTTCGTCCTCTTCCTTACTGCACGCTTCATCTTCGTCCTCTTCCTTACTGCACGCTTCACCTTCGTCCTCTTCCTTACTGCACGCTTCATCTTCGTCCTCTTCCTTACTGCACGCTTCATTTTCGTCCTCTTCCTTACTGCACGCTTCATCTTCGTCCTCTTCCTTACTGCACGCTTCATCTTCGTCCTCTTCATTACTGCACGCTTCATCTTCGTCCTCTTCATTACTGCACGCTTCATTTTCGTCCTCTTCCTTACTGCATGCTTCATCTTCGTCCTCTTCATTACTGAACGCTTCATCTTCGTCCTCATCATTACTGCACGCTTCGTCCTCGTCCTCTTCCTTACTGCACGCTTCATCTTCGTACTCTTCCTTACTGCACGCTTCATCTTCGTCCTCTTCCTTACTGCACGCTTCATCTTCGTCCTCATCATTACTGCACGCTTCATCTTCGTCCTCTTCCTCACTGCACGTTTCATCCTCGTCCTCTTCCTTACTGCACGCTTCATCTTCGTCCTCTACCTTACTGCACGCTTCATCTTCGTCCTCTACCTTACTGCACGTTTCATCCTCGTCCTCTTCCTTACTGCACGCTTCATCTTCGTCCTCTACCTTCATCTTCGTCCTCTACCTTACTGCACGCTTCATCTTCGTCCTCTTCCTTACTGCACGCTTCATCTTCGTCCTCTTCCTTACTGCACGCTTCATCTTCGTCCTCTTCCTTACTGCACGCTTCATCTTCGTCCTCTACCTTACTGCACGTTTCATCCTCGTCCTCTTCCTTACTGCACGCTTCATCTTCGTCCTCTACCTTACTGCACGCTTCATCTTCGTCCTCTACCTTACTGCACGCTTCATCTTCGTCCTCTTCCTTACTGCACGCTTCATCTTCGTCCTCTTCCTTACTGCACGCTTCATCTTCGTCCTCTACCTTACTGCACGTTTCATCCTCGTCCTCTTCCTTACTGCACGCTTCATCTTCGTCCTCTTCATTACTGCACGCTTCATCTTCGTCCTCTTCCTTACTGCACGCTTCATCTTCGCCCTCTTCCTTACTGCACGCTTCACCTTCGTCCTCTTCCTTACTGCACGCTTCATTTTCGTCCTCTTCCTTACTGCACGCTTCATTTTCGTCCTCTTCCTTACTGCACGCTTCATCTTCGTCCTCTTCCTTACTGCACGCTTCATCTTCGTCCTCTTCATTACTGCACGCTTCATCTTCGTCCTCTTCATTACTGCACGCTTCATTTTCGTCCTCTTCCTTACTGCATGCTTCATCTTCGTCCTCTTCATTACTGAACGCTTCATCTTCGTCCTCATCATTACTGCACGCTTCGTCCTCGTCCTCTTCCTTACTGCACGCTTCATCTTCGTACTCTTCCTTACTGCACGCTTCATCTTCGTCCTCTTCCTTACTGCACGCTTCATCTTCGTCCTCATCATTACTGCACGCTTCATGTTCGTCCTCTTCCTCACTGCACGTTTCATCCTCGTCCTCTTCCTTACTGCACGCTTCATCTTCGTCCTCTACCTTACTGCACGCTTCATCTTCGTCCTCTACCTTACTGCACGTTTCATCCTCGTCCTCTTCCTTACTGCACGCTTCATCTTCGTCCTCTACCTTCATCTTCGTCCTCTACCTTACTGCACGCTTCATCTTCGTCCTCTTCCTTACTGCACGCTTCATCTTCGTCCTCTTCCTTACTGCACGCTTCATCTTCGTCCTCTTCCTTACTGCACGCTTCATCTTCGTCCTCTTCCTTACTGCACGCTTCATCTTCGTCCTCTACCTTACTGCACGTTTCATCCTCGTCCTCTACCTTACTGCACGCTTCATCTTCGTCCTCTACCTTACTGCACGCTTCATCTTCGTCCTCGTCCTTACTGCACGCTTCATCTTCGTCCTCGTCATTACTGCACGCTTCATTTTCGTCCTCTTCCTTACTGCACGCTTCATCTTCGTCCTCTTCCTTACTGCACGCTTCATCTTCGTCCTCGTCATTACTGCACGCTTCATTTTCGTACTGCACGCTTCATCTTTGTCCTCCATACTGCACGCTTCATCATCCTCATCATCTTACTGCAAGCTTCATACTCATGGCTGCACGTGACATCCTCTTTACTGCACGCTTCATCCTGCTCCTTACTGCACGCTTCATCCTCCTCCTTACTGCATGCTTCATCCTCCTCCTCACTGCACGCTTCATCCTCCTCCTTACTGCATGTTTAATCCTCCTTACTGCGCGCTGCATCCTCCTCACTGCATGCTTCATCCTCCTCACTGCACGCTTCATCCTCATCCTTACTGCACGCTTCATCCTCACTGCACGCTTCATCCTCCTCACTGCATGCTTCATCATCATCCTCACTGCACGCTTCATCCTCCTCACTGCACGCTTCATCCTGCACCTCACTGCACGCTTCATCCTGCACCTCATATCACGCTTCATCATCATCCTCACTGCACGCTTCATCCTCCTCACTGCACGCTTCATCCTGCACCTCACTGCACGCTTCATCCTCCTCCTCACTGCACGCTTCATCCTCCTCACTGCACGCTTTATCCTGCACCTCACTGCACGCTTCATCCTGCACCTCACTGCACGCTTTATCCTGCACCTCACTGCACGCTTCATCCTCCTCACTCACTGCACGCTTCATCCTCCTCACTGCACGCTTCATCCTCCTCACTGCACGCTTTATCCTGAACCTCACTGCACGCTTCATCCTGCACCTCATATCACGCTTCATCCTCCTCACTGCACGCTTTATCCTGCACCTCACTGCACGCTTCATCCTGCACCTCACTGCACGCTTTATCCTGCACCTCACTGCACGCTTCATCCTGCACCTCACTGCACGCTTCATCCTGCACCTCATATCACGCTTCATCCTCCTCCTCACTGCACGCTTCATCCTGCACCTCACTGCACGCTTTATCCTGCACCTCACTGCACGCTTCATCCTGCACCTCACTGCACGCTTCATCCTGCACCTCATATCACGCTTCATCCTTTGTTTGCTGGGTTGTAGTAGATTGGTTTAATTGTTTTGTGTGCTTGTTTGTTGCCTTAGGTGCATTCCAGAATGTGGAGCACAGTATTTCTTGCGTTTCTGTTTGTATTTTGTTTTTGGCTGTTTTTGTTTTTTGTTGTTGTTGTTGTTGTTTTTTCTTTGTTTTTTTTTTTTTTGGTTTGTTGGGTTTTTTTCTCTCTTCGTTATTTTGATTTTGCCCATGTGTGAGTTCCCACACGACGTGAGTCTGTGTAAATACCCTAAAATTTCGGTTGTCCGTGTGTATGTATGTATGTTTGTGTGTTAAGACTCAACATTCACACACACACACACACACACACACACACACACACACACACACACACACACAGGCATACGCACACGAACACACACACATACACAAACCACTCTCTATCTCTCCTCCCCCCTCCCTCCCCCCCCCCTCCCCCCCCCCAACCCTTCCTCCACACACCCCCTCTGCCCAATCCCCGCCACGCACCCCTTCACAGATATGAAAATTCTTTTTCTCACCCTACATAACACGGCAGATCAAGCCGGCAGAAGCCATGGAGGCGGACCCGACTGACCCCAACATACCAGATGCCCCCTTCTACCCCAAGCCCCCACCGGCACCCCCACAGGCGCCCCCACAGCCCCCCGGTCCCCCCAACCCCGGGGCAATGTTCCTGGCCGAGGCCAAGGACCAGCAGGACAGGGACATTCAGCAGATGGAGGCTCAGAACAGGTGGGTGTGGGTGTGTATTTGTGTATGCGTTTGTATGTGTGTGTCGGATGAGGGTGGGTATGGTGGGGGGAAGGGTTGGGTGGTGGTGTGTGATAGTGGCGGAGGGTGTGTGTATGTGCGTGTATGTGTTTTTGGTGTGTGTGTCTGTGTGTGTATCAATGTTTGTGTGTGTGTGTGTTGTTGTTTGTGTTGTGTTTGTGTCTTGCGTTGCTATGTTTTGTCTTGCCTTGCTTTACCATGTCGTGTCATGCGTTTCCATGTCTTGCCTGGCTTTACCATGTCGTGTCATGAGTTTCCATGTCTTGCCTGGCTTTACCATGTCGTGTCATGAGTTTCCATGTCTTGCCTGGCTTTACCATGTCGTGTCATGAGTTTCCATGCCTTGCCTGGCTTTACCATGTCGTGTCATGAGTTTCCATGTCTTGCCTGGCTTTACCATGTCGTGTCATGAGTTTCCATGCCTTGCCTGGCTTTACCATGTCGTGTCATGAGTTTCCATGCCTTGCCTGGCTTTACCATGTCGTGTCATGCGTTTCCATGTCTTGCCTGGCTTTACCATGTCGTGTCATGCGTTTCCATGTCTTGCCTGGCTTTACCATGTCGTGTCATGAGTTTCCATGTCTTGCCTGGCTTTCCCATGATGTGACGGTCTTGCGTTGCTCATGTCTTGGACGTTGTCTTGTCTTGGCAGTCTTGTCTCGCCTAACCAAGTGTCTATGCCCCATGGCCCGCCCCCCTTAACATCCCCCTCCCACCCTCCACACCCCCCAACCCTACCGCCCCCCCCCCCCCCCCCCCGCCCCCCACAACCCTCCTCACACAAACCTCCTGTCTGCCAGGTGGCGAGTACTGGAGAGTCAGACCCCCTACCGCGACCAGCAGGCCCTCAAGAACAGACTCCACAAGCTGCCCGCCACGGACAAGCCTCCTGTCTTCTACCGACACGAGGGCCGCTACAACGAGGAGCGCGCAGGTCAGTAACACTTTTCTTCTTCTTCTTCGTTATCGCCCTGTTTTACTGTGTAATATTTCAGGATTGACTTAGTTTGTCTGATCAGTTTGTTCCGCTTCATGTGACTCCCAGTGCAGACTGTCCTAAAAAACCCTCTTGGCCGAGAGAGTAGGGACGTAACTTTGGGCAAGACACTCTCCACTGTAATCAAATTCTAGCCCGGACAGTCCTGACAGCAGTTACCGCCTCTGCTCAGCGAACTTGATGTTCTTCACAAAGCTAGGGTAGGTTCTCAAGACCTGATCAGTGTCAGTGTTCGCTTTATGCGAAGGTGAGGTATCTGCTTCCTCCCACCCCTACCACCACCACCCCACCACCTTTTACACACACACACACACACACACACACACACATATATAATTTTATATATATATATGTATGTATGTATGTATGTATGTATGTATAGCAGATGTGTAGAGTATGTGGATCAGCCCGCACGCTTTGAAATTGAAATTGCCGTATCGCTGTGACGTGACATGTGTCGTCATTTTCCTGTCCTCATCAGTCGTTCACAACAACAACAACAATGATGGTAATAATAGTAATGATGATGATGATATTAAGTAACAATAATGATAATAGTAATGATGATAATAACAACAGTAACAATGATGATCATAATAATAACAATAATGATAACAATGATGATAATAATAATAATAAATAATAATAACAACAACAATAATGATAATGATAATAACAATAATGACGACAGTAATGATAATGCATATGGACGCTCACACATCTCAGGCAGGCGGCCTGTGGTGTTTACCATACAAATTAAAGAACATGCATAAGCATACATACATAAAGTACACCACAAACGAACAAACATGTGTAGTCACAAGCGCAGACAGCAAACACACCCGCACACGGACACACACACACACACACACACACACACGACCAGCAAAAATTCCAAGTCTCACGCTTGTCTGTAAGATGGCATGGGTGTTTTGCTGTGATCTCTTGCAGTCATCACTGCATTGTTGTTCAGTGTCATTCACTGCGCCATACCAAACCGGTGCGAACGATGGGCCTATCGGTTTTGTTCTGTTGGCCAAATTTCGCGCTTAGTTTCCGTTACCGTACGTGTGTGTGTGTGTGTGTGTGATGTAATGGTGGCAAGAGCAGGCATAATATTTTCGGTCTGCTGTCCCTGTTTGAAAAACTTTTTTTTTTAAATGCACGAAACTGTAGTGCGCAACTATTACGGAACTGTGGGCAACAGCTCCACTTGGAAACTATCAACGCCCGTTAAGTTTTCTTCTTCACCGAACACATTACACTGTCCCCGTCAGCTCATTTCCAAGCATACAAGGTTCCAGAAACCAGCCCTAGCATTTTCATTTCAAGACATGACGGGTAAACTCTGCAGAGCGGCCTCCTTGTTCTTCTCTTGCTGTGAGGTACTGTGCAAAGACCCTGAATTGAAAGACCTTTTCTTTGGTGTAGATTGAATATTATGTTATTTTATAAGATAGGCATGCAGTCAGACCTAAGCAAAGTTGAAAAATAATGAAGGGACACAAATAGGCCGCGAGGCCTAAGGCCATAAGCCAACCCCTATTACTACTACTACGGCTATAAAGAAATCGAAATTAAAGAACAAAGTCACTAATGTGACGACATAGCTCTACGTTACGTCATTTTTACCCCAGTGACGCGCTCATTCTGTCTGCGTGAGTCTGGGAGTTTTTGCACCACTATTTAGGCTCACGCGTGTTAAGCAATTCCAAGCATGCAACTGCAAGGTTCCAGAAACATGCCAGAGCGGTTTCATGAGTTCAGGACTCTTGTCAGGAAAGCTGTACTAGCAGGGTGGAAAAATTCGAGAATGAAAACGCCAGGCATCCGCCATTGTGTGACGGTGTGAGTGCATTCCCACTGATTTCTATTTATTTGATGAGGCGATATGGCGTGGTTTCCACCGTGAACTTTCTTCTTCAGATAAGTGGAATAAACTGACACCATTGAGGTCATCAGCTCAAACAATGTCTTCTGTCACGCGTCAAACTCATATGCTTACTTCTGGAGTTACAACCGCGACTTCAGTTTTACAAATCGAGTTATCAAGCACGGAACAGTCTGAATACTGACAAACAAAAAACAAAAACAAAACAAAAAAAACAAAAAAAAACTGTACAAGATCTGAACAAGTTAAAAAAAATCTTCTCTATATGGATCCAAAAATGCTAGAGTGTTTTCAAGGTTTTGATGAGTCGGACTTTGTCTTCATTTGGTGATAAAAAAAAAGAAAATCAGAGTTGGCATGCAAAGCAAACAATGGAAGAAATCAAGTGAACAAGAAGTGAAAGAAGGGGCGTAAAAAAATGATTAGCCCCGACTATTACTGCTATTACTACTACTACTAGAAAGCTGAACTGGACTCACTGCTAATTTTTTTTTCTGCTGCTAGGTATGTTTTCATATTTTTACATTAAAGTGATTGTGTGTGTGTGTGTGTGTGTGCAGGGCTGTACAAGACAAGTTACGACCCACACACTCTGACCTGGAGCATGGTAGGGGACAGGGAGGCGGGGTCCGAGCTGACCAACACACTGGACTCCAACATCCAGGTATGTCTTGGCTTACCCTGTCTTGTCTTGTACAATTTCCCACAACACAATTATTTGTGTGAAATTTGGGCTGCTTTCATTGGGTGACGTCCACAATGCAGTATCAGTAGCTCAAGGAGGCGTCACTGCGTTTGGTCAAATCCATATACGCTACACCACATCTGTCAAGCAAATGCCTGACCAGCAGTGTAACCCAACACGCTTAGTCAGGCCCTGAGAAAAAAATATATAAATAAATTAATTAAATAAATAATATAAAATAACAACCCACATTTTTTTTTCTTCTTTCATCCTGTTTGCAAGTGTATTTGTTTAATACCAAAGCGGATTTTTTCCCCAACAGAATTGGGGCCAGGGACATTTTATGTTGCTGTGGGTTCTGTTTACGTGCATGTTGCATACCGGATCGTCTCATTCCAATTAACTAACATGAAGAAGGACAACAACTTGATAGGACTGCAAGCAGAGATACGAAAACAAGTGTATGTACATGTATATAATTATACATACTGTTTTGATTTTTTTTTTCTTGCTTACGAGGGCTGGATGATAATTTTTTTTTTAAACAAAAAAACCTTGTCTTGTTTATTCTGTTACCTCTCCTATAATAGATCTTTTTCAGTTCAGTTCTGTTCAGTTAAGTTCAGTTCAATCCCCTGTTGCCTGCAGTCCCAGTTCAACGTGTCACTGCCCGCGGCCCGTCTCAACGAAGACGTCAACGCCGCCCTCAAGTGGAGCAGAACCTACAGCCTGAGCAAGCCTGAACTCAGTGGTGACAGACGTGAGGGGCCAGAGGTATAAGTATGTTTGTGTGTGTGTGTGTTGGGGGAAGAGTGTGTGGCTTTGCGTGTGGGTGGGTGTACGGGTTTGTGTGTGATGAGTGTGTGTGTATGACAGTGCCTGAGCCATACTGAACTGAGTGGTGACAGACGTGAAGGGCCGGAGGCGTGTGTGCGCGCGCGCGCGTTTGTGTGTGTGTGTGTGTGTGTGTGTGACCGATTATGATCATCGGAACAACAGAGGAGGCAACATTTTTCCCCGACTATCTGGGCTAGAATTTAATCATCGCGGAGTGTGTCTTGTCCAATTTACACCCTCACTCTGTCGACAAGAGTAGTTTAAAACAGTCGACGATGGGATGGTCCCCAAATGTCATCTAACCCCTACTACTTCTTCGACTACTACTACGACTACTACTGCTATTGCTGCTGCTGCTGCTACTATTATTACAACTGCTTCCACTACTCAGCTGGTGATGCTGATGTGTACAGCTACTCTGCTTTGTTGTCATTGATGCTAATGCTGCTTTGGTGGTTGTAGTTGCCCAGTTATTTGTATGTCCCACCATTGCTGTTATATGCTGCAGCGATTAGTTCCTGGCTGCCATTGTCACTACCACCCATTCCACTGAAGATTCTGTCACCTCTCTCACCTCCATCCCTCCCCAGAACCCATTGGATCCCCCACCCTACCCCTTCCGCACCCCTCCCCATCCCCTCCCCAGTGATCCAGACGCTCCTTGGCCCCAACCCCCGCACCCCAGTTATCCAGACGCTCCTTTGGTCCAACCTCCCCAAACCCCGCACACCCCGGTGATCCAGACGCTCCTTTGGGCCAACCCCCCCAAACCCCGCACACCCCGGTGATCCAGACGCTCTTTTGGGCCAACCCCCCCAACCCCCACACACCTCGGTGATCCAGACACTCCTTTGGGCCAACCCCCCAACTCCCGCACACCCCGGTGATCCAGACGCTCCTTTGGGCCAACCCCTCAACCCCCGCACACCCCGGTTATCCAGACGCTCCTTTGGGCCAACCCCCCAATCCCCGCACACCCCGGTGATCCAGACGCTCCTTTGGGCCAACCCCCGCACACCCCTGTGATCCAGACGCTCCTTTGGGCCAACCCCCGCACACCCCTGTGATCCAGACGCTCCTTTGGGCCAACCCCCGCACACCCCGGTGATGCAGACGCTCCATTGCCCCTTCCCAGGTGATCTAGACGCATCTTTGTCCGCCTCCCCCCTCCAACCCCACCAGGTGGTTTAGACGCCCATTTGTCCCCCACCCCCAAGTGATCCAGACGCTCTGTCTCCCCCCACCCCCCCCCGCTTACCCCCCCCCCCCCCCACACACACACAGACTCACACACACAGATGACCCAGACGCTCTTTTTGTCCCCCAACCCAAACACCCCACAGATGACCCAGACGCTCTTTTTGTCCCCCAACCCAAACACCCCACAGATGACCCAGACGCTCTTTTTGTCCCCCAACCCAAACACCCCACAGATGACCCAGACGCTCTTTTTGTCCCCCAACCCAAACACCCCACAGATGACCCAGACGTTCTTTTTGTCCCACACCCACACCCCAACCCAAACACCCCACAGGTGATCCAGACGTTCTTTTTTTGTCCCAACACCCCCACCCCCACGCCCCACCCCCCACAGGTGATGCAGACGTACAACCAGCTGAAGGAGGCGCAGTGCCGACGCCTGTTGCCCCCGCCCCCACACCTGGCCTGCCCGCGCGTGCAGGAGCGGGAGCTGATCGAGAACGAGGCCACCACCATGGGTGCCAGCTACAACGTGCACAAGTTCCTGCAGGACTACAACATCCACCCGATGGCCCGCTCCCTGGACCCGGGCTACGTCATGTCGCATCAGAACCAGAACCTCGACAGGTACAGGGGGGTGGGTGGGTGAGTGGGTGGGTAGGTGAGAAGGTGGGTGGGTGAGTAGGTGGGTGGGTGAGAGGGTGAGTGGATGGGTGGTTGAGTGGGTGGTAGGTGAGTGGGTGGGTGGTTGAGTGGGTGGGTGGGTGAGAGGGTGGATGGGTGAGTAGGTGGGTGGGTAGGTGAGTGGGTGGTTGAGTAGGTGGGTAGGTGAGTGGGTGGGTGGGTGAGTAAATGAGAGGGTGGATGGGTGAGTAGGTGGGTGGGTGGGTAGGTGGGTGGTAGGTGAGTGGGTGGGTGGAGGGGTGAGTTGGTGGGTACGGTCTTGTGCAGGGTGGCTGGGGTCAAGGAGGGTTGGGGGCTTCAGGGGGGGGGGGAAGGGGGAGAGAGAGAGAGACGTGTGTTCAGTCACGCACGCACGCGTACATGCACACACATACAAACACACACCCTTACAAAGAGAACACAACGGTCTTGTCAGACGAGGGAAGGGAAAATAGCACGCATGCACACACACACACACACACACACACACACATGTACACACACACACGCATACATACATCAATCGGAGATAGGAAACGTCATTTTAGGCAGTGTAATGAATGACAATATAATAAGTTTCTACAGTTCCCCTCTTCCCCCCCCCCACTCCCAGCCCCAGAGTCTAAAACAAACAAATAAACACAACCGCTCGAGTCAAGATTATGCTGTCACCTTGAAAGCCATGTCTCGCTGATGATGGTGTTGTGCCGTGTGTAAACGTGTACTGTTTCTCCCATCCATATTAACTAGAACCGTGGCAGAATCAGTTTGGCGCGTTGGACTTCTGACCCACCATTTCGGCATGGCGTTGTGTCCTTGGGAAAGGCGTTTTAATCCCATTTTCCTCACTCCACCCTATGCGTGCATTGGATTTGGCTACCCGATTTTTTTTTTTTTTTCTTTTCTTTCTTTTCCTCTCTTTTTTTTTAATTTTTTTAAATCAAATCAAGAACCATGCCCCACGCTCTTTGTTAACGGCAGTGTACGCAGCCTGGCTTACCCGCGGAACGACACCAGGAAGTGCGTGCAGTTTAACCCCTCGGTGAAGATGGTAACCCTGCCGGCCCGGGACCCGGTGCCCACCCCGGCCAACCTGATCACGGAGCAGGTGCTGGACACGCCCACCCCGCAGCCCCACGCCCCGCCCATCCACCTGGAGGACCGGAACCCGCCCGGCCCCGCGACCTTCACCCCCCAACCACACACCGCACAGGACCACGCCAGTTACATGGAGTGCACTTCCCATCCGTTGTGCGGCCCCCCACCGGCTACTGGGGATGGGCTTTGCCCTCAGCCCCCTCTGTCTGGGGATGGGCTTTGCCCTCAGCCCCCTCCGTCAGGGGGTGGGTTTTGCCCTCAGCCCCCGCCGTCTGGGGGTGGGCTTTGCCCTCAGCCCCCACCGCCGAACCACCCGGCACCCCCGGGCACCGCACCCTCCCGCCAGGTCCGCTTTGCCATGGACGAGAACAACAACGCCGGGGGAGGGGACAAGCCCGACGAGGCGTGCCGGCGGATCCGGTTCCGCTCCTTCCCCAAGCGGTGCCCCGCGGCCACTCACGGCCACGGGCTGATCGACTCGGAGTACACGGACCGCTTCCACGGCTACGTCCACAGCCCCTGGCCGGCCGGCCCCAAGCCCTGGAGGTCCAGCTACCAGTTCCCTAACCTGGACCTGGGCACCAAACACGACGCGCGCTTCCAGTGGGAGCCGGGCCGCGGGGTGCCCCGCCCGCAGACCACCCTCATCAAACTGCAGGACGACTTTCACCAGACGAAGGTCCAGAGGAACTTCCACCAGAAGCTCCCAGAGATCACTCCCGACCAGCGCCTCAACTTCCGCCGGGGCCCGAGGCATGAGTTCTGGGGCTACAACTCTCAGGTCATACACGGCTGATTGGGGGATGGGGGAGTGTGTGTGTGTGTGTGGGGGGGGGGGTTGTGCTGGTTTCGTTTTGTGGTGGGGTTACATTTTGGTTCTGGAAGATCCACTACGTATGTGTCTGTGTGATTGTACGTGTTCTGTGTTGTGTGCCAATGTGCATGCATGCTTGCTCGTGTGCAAAGGAAACCTACAAACCAGAGACATTCCAGTTGCGAAGTGTGCGCTTTGACAAGTGTAGAACCGGGTCTTTTTTTAAATACCAGGTTGGGGTCAGTATGGATGTCACGGGAGGTTCAGATCAAATCATTTTGGCCGAATTTTTGGAAACAATGGGATCGACCGGACAATGGCCAGGTATTTTTGGGTGATGGCCGTTGACAGTGGTAGGATTAAGCCAGCGGTGCTGTGTTGACGGTTCTAGAACTATTGACTATACCAACACCACAAAAGTGCCTGTGATAGATATATATCAATATCCAATTCATTCCTACTAAACACCCCTCTTGCTCTAAGAGCTCGTTTGCCAGCATATATGCCATGTGAACTTAGGCATCTCCCATCACTGTGTGTCCTCTGTAAAAAAAAAAAAAAAGGGGGGGGGGGGTGCGGGGGGGTTCAAATAAGGACTTCTCTTGTTCGTTTTACGCCATTGACTTGGAACAGAAGTCAGAAGTCCTTACCTAACTGACAAGATGTACGTGATCGTTTGGTGCCATGATATACTGTGTCATGTCAAACTGATTCAAACCAGGCCTATCGGTTTTGCTCTGTGTTTGGCCAAGTTCCGAGGCTAGCTCAGTACTAAGACGCGTCTATCATGCCCGTCGTCTGCTCAGCCAATCAGCGCCATTCCCAGCCTCGAGCGCTCAGCAGTCATTCTGTTCCCAGCAAGGATGAAACAGTAATAATAGTGAATCTCATTCTGTGTAATTGTACATTGCGCTTTTCAGATTGTTTATGAAAGTATGTAGAAGAACAGTCTTTATATAGATATATATACATATACGGGTGCTTTACAATAATCATTTTGCTACTTTTTTTCTGAGCAAAATATACTTACTGTCTGAAGTTTTAGATATATTGCCTAGAGTGGGTGGGGTTGGGGTAGGGGTAGATGTGGAACTTTATAGTCAGAACGTAATTTGATTTGTGCAAAATCGCTTTGGAATGCGAAATAAAACATTGTTTAGAATCATAGAAATGCATGCTACCACCCAACTCTCATGCAGATTCAGTCATATACATAACTAACTAAAACACATTCAGCCGAGCGAATTTTTGTCTACAGCAAAGAAATCTCATTCGAACTGAAAAAAAGTGTGTAGGTGTATGTACTCACATCAGCTCAAAGAACGTGACTTAAAAGGTAGCTGATGACAATGAAGTCTGCTTTTGTTGCCAACATGTCCCACAGTAGATGCTGCGACGTGGCGTTTCAAGAAACTTTTGCGACAGAAACACGTGCTTTGAAGACATGTAAGAGAAATAGTAACGTTTACTGAAATTTCGTTTACAAAAAAACGTTCGAGACCACCCGGATTAGTTCTACTGGACATTACACAATTGTAATAATGATAATAATAAGAAGAATGATAATGACAGTAATATATACAGAATACTTAAAAAGAAATGATAATAAAAAGAAGATGATAATAATAATGATCCACTGTTTCAACAACTATTGGAGTGTCGTTCCCCCCCCCCTCCCGGGTGTGTGTGTGGGACGTTTACTATGCCGCTTCATTACTGATGTCACAACTCTTTCATTTACACTGTACGTATACCAAAACAACATCATTGGTTACACTTTCTGCCAAATCAAGATAACTGGTTTATACTGCACGCATGTCAAAACAACATCACTGGTAACATTGTACTTTCTGCCATATCAAGATAACTGGTTTATACTGCACGTATGTCAAAACAACAACACTGGTAACATTGTACTTTCTGCCAAATCAAGATAACTGGTTTATACTGCACGTATGTCAAAACAACAACACTGGTAACATTGTACTTTATGCCAAATCAAGATAACTGGTTTATACTGCACGTATGTCAAAACAACAACACTGGTAACATTGTACTTTAATGCCAAATCAAGATAACTGGCTTGCACTGTACATGTCCCAAAACAACATTCCTGGTGACATTTTACTTTCTGCCAAATCAACATCAGTGGTTTACACTGTACGTGTACCAAAACATCACTGGTGACATTGTACTTTCTGCCATCAAGATCACTGGCTTACAATATACGTGTGCCAAAACGTTAATGGGGACATTGTACTTTGTCAAAATCAAGGTCACCAGTTTCCACTGTACAAGTGCCAAAACAACATCACTGGTGACAGTGAACCTTCTGTCAAATCAAGGTCACTGGTAAAATTATGTACTCGTGCCAAAAACATCGTCACTGGTACCACACACTCACGCACGCGTACGTGGGCGTACGCACACACAAATACCATCACGCACACATGTTCGATTCTCGCCCTCGCCCTTTCTCCCACGTTTGACTGGAAAAACAAACTCCGCGTGGGGTCATTCGGATGAGACAATAAACCGTGGTCCCGTGTGCAGCAAGCACTTGGCGCACTGAAAAAGAACCCATGGCAACAAATGTGTATTCCTCAACAAACTTCTCGAGAAGAAATCCACTCTGATAGGTGCACAAATATACAAGAATGCATTCAAAGCCTGGGCCATGCTACTGGTCGGGCATCTGCCAAGCTTATGTTGGGTGTGGCGTGTATAGGTTTGACCGAACGCGGTGACTCCTCCTCTTGAAACTGAAAGCTTTTCCGTCTGTCCCAAGTCATTCTGCCTCTGTAAGGAAGTCTGACGTTGCATTTTCCTCTTTGGAACGCAATATCTGACGACACGTCCCACGAAGATCACGTCACTCACATCTGGAGATCTGCCTGACCAACTGTCAGGTAAGCTCCTTAAAGTCCCCATGTGGGTACGTGAATAAAAAAGAACAAGGAGAGGGCAATAGGCAAACGACGTCCGTCACTGCCTTGCGACTTCAGTGACAAAAATCAAAAGTTTGTGGTTTTGTCTTGTGTAGACTTAATTATGTATGTGTGGTGTGGTGCATGTGTTTATGTGTGTGTGTGCGTGCACATATAAACGTGCCCGCATATTGCCACCTGTATGGCGTAATCGAATGTCTGACTTGTTTTATTGTGTTTGGGTGTTTTTTTTGTTTGTTGTTTTCTTTCAATAGGAGATCGGAACATCCCATACAGCCTGATTACATGTACAAACGGAGAGAGAGACTAAAAGTCAAAAACACAGATTCGGTCAGACTGACACAGACTGAGGACAAACAGCCGCAATAACTGGGAAAAATAAAGCAATTGGACACGCGAGCGCGCGCGCGCGCGTTCAAACTGACACTGATCAGAGGCGAATTTTTACGACCAAAGGCAAGGTTTTCTTTGCTGGGGTCTTGAAGTTGTCCACTGGTGGAGGTCTTGGCTGACAACTACCCCCCCTTCAGTCTGAATAATAAAGACCTGTGTGTGTGGGGAGGGGGGGCTATTTCCAAAACATGACGGAGCTTATGATACAACACATACGCAAGAACTAACTCCCGACGTCTGTTTAACCATGCACTGTTTGTTCATAGCCCGTTACGTGGAGTGGGAAGAATGCAAACACTCGTCGTCGTCATACAAGGTTTGTGTTCGAAATGATTTCCATCGATGAAGAGGACCCGTTGAGAAGTGAATGTGCTGATGTACATTTTCAGTTTACATCGTCGTCGTCCACGGAAGTGAGGTAAGGTGAATTAAAACCCCCTTTATTGTTATGTAAATAGCTCTTTTGGTGATAATGTGTTCCAAGACAAAATCTGGCTTTCTTTGGTACGTTCACAAAACGGTTGAAATATTTATGTATTGAACTAGGCAATATCCACAATTTTCCCCTCAAGACTGAATGAGTAGTGTGTTCACAAGGTGTGGACGTTACACAGAGGAGTGGTGAGGAAGAAATGTGGATATCGCCATAGATAGATAGATACATATATATGTATCACACTGAAATGTCTAAGATTTTTGGCCTGTTCTTCGCTTATACCTTTGGCTATGATGTGACATAAAAGTATCTGTTAATTATAATTGTTGTAGTGAGTCTTATTTTTTTATTGGAAATTTTCGGAACTTGAACTGACACATTGCAAATTGCATATTTCAGTGTTTAGGGCTCGGTATAGTAAGGCGGGACCCAGTGCTGTCCTTCCGCTACTTCAAACCCTTCCCTACCGAAGTCGGGTATCCATTCACACCCGTGAGGAATGAGGAAAATCAGAGTAAAGTGTCTTTATTTGAAAATTTACCAATCTGCTGTAGAAGGTGTATTGTCCAATGCTTGCTTGCACACGGGACCCGGGTTCACCGTCAAGTTTGAAGTGCTTGTACCCAGACCACCGCTTAGGCCTTGTGGGGGATGGAGCTTTGGTGGTCCAGGCGAGACTGGATCCTGGGAACTGCCATCGTCTGCTCGACAGACGTGTGTGGGGGTGGGGTGGAGTGGGGGGGGGGGGGTGCATGTGTTGCTCAGGGGTGGACTATCAACCTGTGGAATCGGTCAGTGAAGACGTGCTGGATCCCTGAGAAATATATATAATATATATATATATATATGGCCGCAAAATATCTAAAAAGTCCAACTTTCTGATTCGCCCGTTCCTCCCTCTAACAATTATTTTTTTCTGAATTCGATTACAGCAGAGATGTTACACTAAAATCTCTTGATTTATATGACGAAACCGCAGTGTGAATGGGACCTGACAAATGACCATGTCATGGAAATGCTACAGAAACGTGTGAAAACGCAACAGACAAAAACAACGCCAAACATTGTCGGTGAACTTTTTGCCCCATGACGATGTGCCATCGTCCACAATCCTAAAGGCCAAGAGAGACAACTAGCGGCTAAGGGAAACTACTGGTGTGAACTTTAAGGCCCAGGGGTGGGTTGCATGAGTGAAGTTTGCTAATCGTAAAGAATGTTCCCAAAGGTAAATTCCATATACTCAGGGACATATCTGATTATTAACCCCGAGTATATGGAATTTACCGTCGAGTTGGGAACATTCTTAACGACAAGCAGACATACCGCTGCAAAGGTCGCCTCATGCAACCCACTCCCGGCCTGGACCTGCCAACCTGGAGACACGAACATACCAGTGGAACATACCCCCTCCCCCTTCCCTATCTCTCACCTCGCATTTCAGCTAACATCACATTCCTGGGCAGTCCAGTCAAATCACACCCAACAGCAACCTCTCACGAAAAGACAGTTTCATCAGCGTTGTGAAGTTGGTTGTCACGTGGAAGAAGAGAAAGCTAAGGGTTCTCATATCTAACATTTATACAGGATATCAAAGGGACAAATATGATTTAGAATCAAACACATGCCTTCTGAGTCTCGCCCATTCTGTAACAACACACAACATGTAACAAAAAGATCCACCCTGATGCTGCGGTGTTCTGAATTTATTGTCACACCACAGCTACCTGGAAATCCTACACTGCAAACAAGATGATACAAATGATTCCACCCTGCCAAAAAAAAGTCTAGCCTGAAAACAGACAGTTCCAAACAATTATATAATACTTCCTTAGCTTCCGATGCAACATTAGCTCCAAAACCTTACTGCAAAAATCATTGTACAGTATGTTTTTTCATGTCCTCTTGCTGAATACAGTCACATTAGCTGTGTTATCAAACTTTAATGTACATTAAAAAAAAAAAAGTCAGTCTCAGTTTAAAAGATATTTTCTAAAAAAAAAAATATTTAAAAAAATGAAAGAGAAAAAAGGAACAGCATTAACAATATTGCTAGTTTCATTAATGTTGGAATCTCCATGCATAATAAGTTAATCATAAATACTGATAAAATACTGTGTATCCTGTCAGTTCACTGGTCTGTTATGTACATAATGCACATGCATGATATTTTAAATAAATGATTAACAGAAGTAATAGTAAAACTGCAACATCTAATAGTCTAATTTGTAACACATTGTAAGTTATCAAGTCACACGCAGAATCACAATGGGAAAAGAATGCTTCTGGAGTATAATGAAACAACAACAAAAAAAAGAGTGCAAAATGTAAATAGGATACAGAAAACATAAAATCAACGCGACTCTGAGCAAAACAGGAAATGTCTCAAAAAGTTCCTATAGCAAAAAAAAAAAAAAGAAAAAGAAAGAAATTAATAATACTGTAAATTAATTAATACCTGATGCAATAAATAGCAGATTCCTGGATAATAACGGAATATGTATATATATATCCATATATATATGCATAAAGTGACAGATCGATGGACAGATACATATATACATATATCCAATTTTAATGTCAATTTGGTATACCATTTTCAGAACCATTTTGCACCCAACACTTTCCAATATGACAGGTCTATTGCGCCGACACAAATGGACAAGAGATGTAGACAGAAGGAAAGAAGAAAGTTGGGGAGGAAGTGGGGTGGAAAAGAAAGACAGACAGAGGAAGGGAAACAGCCCCCACTCTCTCTCTCTGTGGTAGTGGTAAGTAGTGTGTGCGCGAGTGTGTGCACGCGCGAGTGTGTTTGTGTGTGTCCAGGTGAGCACCAGGTGTTTCACGAAGCAGGAAAGGTGAGGGCAGGTGTAAAAGAGTGGCGGGACAATCTCTCCTGACTGTGTGTGGAAGACGACAACTTCTCGGCCTCTTGTTGTCACTGACTAAAAATGAATAAATAAATGAAATCAACACATCCACCTGCAAACACACCTTATATTCTCAAACATCATACTCACTTAATCCCATGCTGAAATGATAATACTGGCAGTAACATCTGCTGAACAGAATGAATCATATAGTAACAAACAGATTTTGTACACAATGTTTAAGCAGAAAGACCTACAACAAAGATAAGCTGTCAATAGATTAAAAGTCATTTTCACACACATGATGTCCAACACTTGGCCAAAGGCAGCAAACATGGACTGGAAATGTTGAAACTGATCTACCAAAGAGGATAAATAAAAAACCAAAACAAATCTGTTGTGAAAATGCCGAAATCAGTTTATCCCTGAGGGGAAAAATATTGTTTTAGTCTGAAAGTAATGAAATGTTTATCATGGTGAATAATGTCATTTGGTTTTGTTTCTAAAGAGAGCAGGTTTCGTTTTTTAAGCATTCCTGACCTGTAGAAATGAAGACTTGGTTCAGTAATACTGAACTAATTCATCCAGAGTAACAAATATGCTTTATGTGAAGCACTGGTTTGATAATACTTAACTAATTCATCCAGAGTGATGAATATGCTTTTGAGGAGAATGTTCCTTTATCAATGGGAGGCGGGGAGGAGGGGGGTGAGGGAGAGAAATTTTGAAGAATGTTAAAACGAGTCATCCTAGGGTGTGTTGTCAAAATGATGCAGTTTTCAGTAAAACATCTAATGTCAAAGAAGAGAAAGAGGAACAAGAGAGGGGAGAGAGAAAACACATATTTCTATATACAGATATCACAGCCTTGCTTTGACCTCTGCCCAGGTATCAAGGGGAGTGGTCGATCAAAGCTGTTGTTTCAATGGTTTCACTTTCCCTTGCCAACTGTTGGAAAACTGCAACTCAATTATTTCTCCATGCAGTCACTCTGTTTGCAAAAACAATCATTACGTGAAGTTCAGTTATGGGCTTCAGTTCAACAGAGTTCTTACTGATTTTTTTTCACAATACTTTCTAACAGATTTTAAACTGATCCGAGTATTGTGGCAAACATGGCCAAAGTGCAAATTTGTATAAAACAAATAACTTGGAATCATTCAAAAGTGAACAGAAAGCAAAGCTCAAAATGATGAACCTGAGAACTTCAATGTCAGTTGGGGTTTTTTCCAACCCCCTTTTTTTATCATTCAGATTAATGGTGCCAACATTTGTGCATCATTACGAAAGATCACAACCAACCCCTGCACACTGCTATCCATTTGTTTTCTACAAGCTTCTTGTTGGTCAGATTAATGCATGCATTTCTCCTTTATGAATACCTTGTATATTATGTATATGAGAAAAAGAACACATCTTCACAGCAAGTTTGCTACACCAACACACTAACATAACCGTACACTGTCTGCCGGCCATAAATTCATCAAACTGCAACAAACTCTGCATATTCAAAAGTCTTAACTCTGCATATTCAAAAGTCTTTAAATGGCATGTTTTAAAAAAAGTAAATAAGTATGAAGCTAGGCCAAACAGTGATATAAAAGTTTTAAAACTGATATATCTAGGTTCATTTTCCACATGCCTTATGTATCAGTGTGAATAGTGCTACAAGCCACACCTACCAAACTTTCAGTGAAAGCAACCATCCACCCAGAATTCCAACACTCCACTTTCAGGGAAGACGTTTTCAGCAACCAATACACATGTTTACCTAATCAATGGACATTTGATTTAAATGTCTGAGGCTTGTTTGCCTGACTGAAAGACAAGAAGCCAATCAAATCTGAGAAACTGTCCAGTCCTCATGCCAGATATGTGAATCCAGGTCTTCCCATCAAAGTATACAGGTAACTAGTTAATGCTTTCACAACTGGTGAAGCTAACTCTTGTTTTAGTTGGAATTAACATTCTTTCTTGTTTTAAAGTATCTTTAACATACCATTATTTAATCTTTTCTTTTTTTTAACTTAAGCCATTTTGCCAAGAAAGTTAACCTTCATATTTATGTTTCTAATTTTCAATCATTATATCACCCTTTTCCAAAATGAGGCCATCATTTTACTGAAGCGTGAAGCTACCATTTTCTGAACCAATCAGTAAATTATTTATTTTGTATGCATTCCATCGAATTCTATTTCAAAACCTGCAGACACATTTTCCATCTGAGATCATCTTGATAGATGTAAGAAATTTAGCAGATTTCAAAAGTCTTCAAATATTTTTGATTTTTTTCTTTTCACAGCACAAAGGCAGTGCTGCTAGCTGAACAGTGAGCATGCCTGACTGCCAGCCTAAGGTCATCCATGTCAGGGTTAAAAGTCCAGTGACAGTCACCATCATCATCATCAAACAAGAGATTTGAACTCCCTCCCCCCACATTCCCTGGGACAAACGGCAGTGTTAGGTTTAGCTGATCCAGACGATACAGAGAGAACACAGCAGCTACAACAGATCTACAACGCACTGCAGGTCAGACCCCCCACCACGCACAACGCACCACTCTTCCCCTCCCTCTCTCCTCTTCCACCCCCCGTCCCATCCTTCTCCAACAGCCTCACATTAAAAAATAAATTAATCAACCAGTGTCACTACACCTGGATTTTTTTTTTCCCTCCAATTTTAAAATTCTCAAACTACAGGCACAAATTCGACACCTGAGTGGACAATTTGGAAACAAAAATATCCCACTTCTTATCAATGTCAATATCAATGTCAATTTTATTTGAATTCTATTCACTGTTCTCATATGTCTGTAAATAAACTACATCTACAAATCATCAAGGATCGTTCCATACCACTGAGCACCAACTCAAAGCTAAAAAACAAAAATACACTCACCTGAGATAATGGATAAAGTCCCAGTTGACCATACATTTCAATTTGAATTTGTAGCTTATAGGAATTTACTTTGCGTGAAAATGTATAAGCCTTAATCATTCAACTCTAATGTAGGTAAATTCTAAAACTGCTGACCTAAAAAAATTTTTTTTTAAATTAGCATTTGAAAAATATAGGCCTTTGCGTACATTTCTGACAAAGGTTCAACCACTCAACTAGAAAGGTTATTTATTTCTCTTACTGCCAGGCTTATAGTTGTGATTTCCTTTCCCATTTTGATCTGTACATTCAGAAACACCTCAACCACATTCAAAATTCAAATCTAAAAAGATACAATAATCTGCTGAAAACAGAAACACAAAACTATTCTTTAAATCTAACACACAGAGCTACCTTTAGCCAACACACATAATTCATATGTACATCAAAACTGCCAAATTTCTGCGTCACTTTGGGTTAGAAAATTACCACACTGCCCCGATTGGGAGTCTTTATTCTCACTGAAAGAAAACTGAATATGCTGCCCTGTCAATATAGTTTTGGACTAATATGAACTTAAGTCCCCTTGCGTGGAACGTTATGCGATATTTTGGTAAATCCATTTCTGCGTAGACCATGACTAAAAGACGTCATCTGACAACAAAAAAGAAAACTAAATCAACATGACTGAAAAAATAGCCTTGTATTGTTTTCTTTCATTTTGTTCCGAACAGATAAATGGCATAAACGGAATTATTTCTTGACAGTGTGTGTGTGTGTGATTGTGTGTATGTGCACCTGTGTGAGTGTGTGTGTCTGTATGTGTATTTGTGTGTGTGTTAAATTTCTTTATAAAGTTAAGAATTTAACTCATAATACCCATACCCATCCAGCACTGAAGTTTTCAAATTCACAACATACAGGTACTCACTCATTATACTCAAACACAATCATGAAAAGAAAAATCAGTGTCAGTGACAAAAAGAGGCCGACTCATCATAATAACGGGCAATAAACTTGTACAGTTACAGTACACCGACAATACGACAGTTGCAGAGGGCATTGTGGACAGTAAGTAAGTAAGTGAAAATGCAACAAACAACTGCTCCGCAAACAATACGCACAATGCAACTGTGTAATAGAAAACATCATGTCTGTTGCACACCAGCAAAATATGAATGGCTGCCAGTGTGACTTGGATTTGTGTTGACATATGTTTTGTTTTGTTGTTTGTTTTGTTTTTTGTCTTTTTTTTATCACTGAATCATACAGTGTTGTGCTCGGCAACAGATCAGTAACAGTTTCTGTGAGTGCATGGATGTGTGTGTATGCATGTATGTGTGTGTGTGTATGTGAGTGTATGTGTGTGCATGATTATGTGTGCTCGTGAACACATTTTGTATGTACGAGTGGCTGCACATTTGCACGTATGTGTGTGTGTCTGCATGCAACCAGTGCATTCTCTTTGACATGCAACAGACACAGACACGAAGGGACAAGAGGGAGGGAGGGGTGAGGGGACAGACAAACAGAACAAACTAGGTGTAAGGGAGACAGGGGGGGAAGGTTGGATCAGGGGAACAGTCAGGAAGAGAAAGAGAGTATCAATAAATGCTGAATAACTCCAGCCACTTTCTTCCCACCTGCCGGACATTACCTGCCATCTTCTTTTTACACACCTGGGCATCTTCTGGACAACACTACCTTGTCTGACAGGTGTGCTGTTGTTGTTGTGTGTGTGTGAGCGCCTGCATGCAAGAGAGAAAGGATGGGGAGCCCGGGGGAGGGGGTGGGGGCACAGGAACCGGGTTTGGTGAAAAACAGTGCAAGTGCAAGTGCATATGTACATCCATGTTCGTTTGTGTGCCTTTGTGCTTTACATGTGTGAGACAGGGATAGAGAGAGGGAAAGAGAGACAAATTAAGACAAAAGGAACATACAACAATATCCCCTATAAATTGAATTTAACAACTTTTGCTCAGTATCCCTTTTCAAACCCTTCCCTCTGAAAAAATATCAGTGAATGAATAAATAATATGTATATGAAAAGCAAATAATAATAATCAAAGAAAGAAAGAAAAAAGGAATGAAGAAGTCACTTTCAAATCTAACTGTACCGGTAATGTTTTGCGTATTGTCTTTCAAACATGCAAATGCACTTTAATTTACAGATAAAAACAATGCATCTGAGTTCTTCAGTAATGTGTGTTACAATGAAATGCACTGGTCTCTATTGTAAATGTCATCACAATCCCAAAATTCTGACCAAGGAAAATACAGGCAGATTATAATACAACGTTCATAGCATCAAATACAATGTGATCATTTGAGCAAACCCAAAGATAAAAAAGTATGTAAACCCATTCCAAAAAGAAGTTTAAAGGCAAAATAAATAATAATAATAATAATGTACAAATGGACGGAATCAATGACTGGCAAAACCACTTGATACTCTCCTTGATGTTGTGTTACAATTCAATTCAAAATGCCCCTGATCCTTTCAAGAATTCGACTTTCTTTTCCACCAAATGGCTTTAAAAATTTCATGAATATTTAGTATACACAATTTCTTACTATAAATCTCAAATGCAACTTCTATCCTTGTTATTATTTTTCTCAAACATGTTCAGAACCAAAATTAAAAACAAACAAACAAACCAGGTTTGTGAGCTAAAACTGCAAATCACAACCAGAGCTACCTCCCTATCTGGTACACATATCTTATGTACATCTGAAAAAAATATCTTCCAACTTTCTAACAATCATGCATAATAGGTTCTATCACAAAACAATACTGTTAACGTCACATGATTTCAACAAAATATTAATTCCAAACACCTGCCAAATAACAGGAAATAAAATAAAATAAAATAAAATAAAATAAACAGTTCTAAATGTGACTGCAAAAGGTGAAAACTCAGCTGGAACAAATCAAGTATACTTTGCAGCATTACCAAGCAATTTGAAGCTAACCAGATGACTTGACAACAACAACAACAAAAAAAGGCATCTTGCTAATGTAGACAGAGTGAAAGGCTGTTACAGAAAGGCACAGGGTTCTTCTATAGACGGCTGCAACTACATCCGTCCTTAATTAAGGCAACAACATTCCAACAAAGACTTTCGTTTATGATGAGGATATCTCATTTGCCATTCCCTCCCTTTCATACCGACTGTTTCCAGAGTCAAGGCAACGATAATTTGACAATGGCTAAGGGATGAGCAAAAAGGAAATCTTAATAATTCTACTAAAACTTGTTAAAAAACAAAAAACAAAAAAAACTTCCCAAACCAACAGGTACCAAAGTCAGGAACCCATTTACACCTGGGTGGAGTGAGGAAAAATGGAGTAAAGTGCCTTTCCCAAGAACACAAGACCATGCTGAAACACGGCCTCAAACCCTGATCACAAGAAAAACACTGGATCAGTAGTCCAAGGCCTAACCGATTCTGCCATGCGTCCTCCAATATAATTACACCAACAGCCATGTACAAAGTCTGCATGATCATCAATAATCAAATCAAAGTCCGAAGCTTGTGATGATGGTCATCAGACAAATTCTTTGAGCTGTCACCAGAAAATAATTACATAAAATGAACGACAATGTCATGAATATAAAAAATTTAAAAAACACACAAACTACAAAAAGATTCAATCCCAAAAAAGAAAGTGAGCATGGTTCCTAATTCAAAGATATTAAAATCAATGGCCAGCAAGATAACCCCCCCAAAAGAGAGGGGGAACTGAAAAATCAGATGCAGAAAAACAGGAGACAGACACTGCAGGCACAGTGATAAAGACAGACAGGGAAAACAAGGAGACAGAACAGATCTGTAGAACTATAATGCTGATCACATGTCAAAGAATAGGTATGGAGTGACGGAACAGGACACGTCTGTTTTCTGCAAAGCCAAGGAGTCTGGAGCCACAAAACTGCGAGCAGCAAAAAGTTGAAAAACACCAGATCCTGAATTCAGACCATACAATTCATGAAGTAGTTATTCACTGGTTCGGTCTGCCCACAAGAAAAGATACATCAGATGCTGAATTCAGAGAATACAGTTCTTGAAATAGTTATTCACTGGATAAGATTTCCCACAAGAAAACATCAGCGTCACTTTGACAGGAAGGAAGTTGCTCAGAGATGGTCAAAATATTGACCAAAAAAATCACAACTTCATCAAACAGCCAATACTGGTCAATAGTTCAGATTGCTTCACACCGTTTACCTGGACATCACTAGAGTAATTGGTAATGAGTATTGCTCAAAATATGGTCACGAGTAAACACTGTGTATACTGATCATTTGAAAAGAGTCATGGACATATTTCCAGAGGACGTCAAAACTTTCATCCTGTTGCTGAATCGCTACACCTACTTCCTGATATATTATTTTGCTTTGAATCATGAAAGTCATGGAATGCTCGTCTTAGGAGGTGACCAGGAAAGCAGGAGAATTAGGAAGAACATATGCAGACAAACTTCAGAACATGTTCAATACTTTCACCATTGTTCTTTGTGGCTTGCACGTGAATACAGAAACAAAGATGACTGAGCTGACCGTAAACGACATGATGATGACCCACAACAAAAATATTCTGATTATGAACACCCTGGGAAAAAAAAGCATTGTAGATTCTTTCCCCCACTCAATCACTTAAAAAGATAAATTGAAAAAAAAAAAAAAAAAAAAAATTGCACTGCCTGCAAAAAAATACATCTGCGTAGGTTGTTTTTTTTCAATCAAAACTGTTTTTCAAAATCCATAACCATATAAAATTACCCTTTGAAGATACAAAATATCAGTTCTAAACACTGATTTTAAAACCTGCAAATCAAAATCTGCGTAGTTTTTTCTCTACCAATCTATACCGTTAAAGAAAAACAAACAAACAAACAAACAAATTCATCACCATTAAAAGAAATTTCAACTGAAGAACAAAAATCTCCACTCTAAAAACTGATCATAAACATCCTGAAAAAAAAAATTATGTGTATATATATATTTTTTTCTTTTTCTTATTCCAGATGATGCCATTTTTGTTAGAACAAAAAATTCATTACCATATAAAATTACGCTATGGAGATCCATGATTCCAGCTCCAATAATTGTATTTCAAAAACACATGTAAATTAATTTTTCTTAATCTATTCTAATTCACCTAGCATCAAAAGGATAAGATGATACCCACTGAAGACCAAAATTTCAGCTCTCTAAGAAAAAAAACAACCAAAAGCCAAGTGAAAGGTAAAACACCATACTGTTTTTCAAACATGGAGGGCCAAGAGGAGAGGTTTGGGGGTGTGTGGGGGGGAGTGGGGGGTATCAAGAATGGAAAAGAACAGGAGGGGTGAGATAAAAGCAGAGGGGGGCGGGTGGGGGGGGACATCAAGAATGGAAAAGAACAGGAGAGGTGAGATAAAGGCAGAGGGGGGCGGGTGGGGGGGGGGACATCAAGAATGGAAAAGAACAGGAAGGGTGAGATAAAGGCAGAGGGGGGTGGGTGGGGGGGGGGGTCATCAAGAATGGAAAAGAACAGGAGACTGGAGGTGAAGGAGGGAGGTGAAGGGGGGAGGGGTGTGGGGGGGGCTCAAGAATTGAAAAGAACAGGAAAGGGAAGGCAAGGAAGAGGGAGAGAGGTTGGGGGGGGGGGGGGACATTAATAATGGCAAAGACCAGGAGAAGGGAGAGCGAGGGAGAGCTGAAGAGACGTCCACAATGCAACCCACAAAGTGATCTACAAAACGACACAAGTTGACGACTTCTTCTTGCTGCCGCTGTGGGAGGAGGCTGAGGAGTATCGACGTTTGTTCGTTTTCCCGTTGTCCGGCCTGGGGGACCGCGCCTGTTCTACCTTTTTCTTTCTCTTCTCTTCGTCGTCCGAACTGTCAGATTCCTTTTTCTTCCCCTTGCCCTTTTCCTCCTCCTCGTCACTTGAGGAATCGCTTGAGGAGTCGTCATCATCTGCGGACATGAGTGATGTGTATATCATCGGTTCATGTACACAACTTGAGTGTATACATGATATGTAGGTTTTCGCAGTGTGTGTTATCTAAATCATCATCTGATGAGCAATGTTGATGCACAGGTGCATATATGTGTGCATGAATGAGATATGTGCAGTCTTCAGTTTTACATCTTCACACTTTCAGTGATATCAGGTATGAAAAAAAAAACAACCCCAGATAGAATGGAGTTGCAGGGAGAGAGAATGGTGACTGATTTGACCAGAGTAAGAGAGAGACAGAGACACAGAGAGAGAGTGTGTGTGTGTTGGTGTGTCTGTGTGTGTGCGCGTGTGTGGGTGTATGTGGGTGTGGGTGTGTGGTGTAAGTGTGTGTGGATGAGTAGGTGTGGGCGAAGGCTGAGTCTAAATACATATATGAAAAAGATAGGACTGTAACAAATATGTCAGCTAAAATTGCATGAAAGAGAATTCGGACAGGGCAAAAAAGAAAAGAAAAAAAGTGCACTGAACTGGAATCCCCCCAGCCCCAGTGTCCTGAATTTCAAAGCTTCCAAGTTAACATCAGTCCATTTAATAATTGCTGGACATACTGGCCCTCCTTACATGACATACATGATTTACAATATCATTTTATCCATATTAACTGACTAACTAATGGTGTGTTTGTATCCACACTCTGTGGAAAATGGTTGAAACATTACAAATTCCACAGAGGAGTTTGTTTAGAAACAATTCTAAAGCTATATTGTTGTTCTTGGTGGGTTTTTTTTTTGCTTTTTTTGTTTTTTGTTTTTTTATCAGGGGTTTTATATACATCATGGTCAAAACCACTGTAAAACCAAGTATGGAATGAAAATCAGTGCCAAGAAGACAAAACTCATCACAAACAGCAAAGACCCAGTCAAGACCAAGGTCAGTGTCAGCGGACGATAGCAGGGGAACAGTAAAGCAGTTTAAACACCTTGGTGACATCATCAGTGAAGAAGAGACCAAGACTGAAATACTGGCAAGAGCTGTGCAGACTGCAGCAGCTGTGGCAAGACTGAAGCCCGTTTGGAGAGACATGAACATCAGTCTCAGGACAAAGCTGAAGCTCCTGCATGCACTGGGTCTATCTTCTTGTATGCGTTCAAGTCCTGGACTCATATAGCAGAGCTTCAGAGAAGAATTTAAGAAGTTGAAATGCGATGTTTCAGGAGACTCTCTGGTATCTCCTGTATGTCAGGAAAACCATCAGACAGCAAGATGGTCAGTATGAATACCTGCTGACCACAGTGAAAAAACCGAAAAGGAGATGGTATGGCCACGTGACAAGATCCGACAGGCTCTCCAAGACCATCCTTCAGGGAACAGTGCAGGGGAAAAGGACAAGGCAGACAGAGAAAGAAATGGGCAGAGAACATCACTGAGTGGACAGAGAGATCTGCCAAAACTCAGGCCCCATCCCACGACCACCAGAAATGGAGAATTCTGGTTCAGCAGTGCAGCACCCCCATGACTAAACCAGGTTCAGGTACCAGTGACAGTGACATACACAAAAATCTCTGCATACACACGCACATACAAACACTGATGTTGTTTGTATACAAATCTATAGGCACACGAAAACAAAACAAGAATTATGATTAAGGTGCAAACACCAAACAAAATAAAAATTGCTGGCATATGAGGCGCAAGGAATGAGGAAGGGAAATGAGACAGAAACAAAAACCGAGAGGGATAACCAGTACGTAATAAAATCAACAACAACAAAAGAAGATAAAACAGAGGATAGCAAAAAATGTGCAAAAGAATTTGTTTTTCCCCAGAAAGCATTTTCCAATCTATCAAGCTGGATATATCATACTCATACAGTATGAGATCAGTCAGAAGATATTTCTTTTTACCACCAGCCACCATGGCGAAGTGGTTAGTGTCGCGGACTGACGGCTGGGAGGACGCGGGTTCGAATCCCAGCGGAGGTGGGTTTTTCGGCCCGTGGCCGGCTCCTACCCAGAGTTGAGTGTGCTGTGGGCTTAAATGGGGAGACTGGGACCACACAGTCGAGTGTCATCCACTTCAAGGATGCGTCTTTGGGTGTGTTGCTTTAATTACCTGATCAACACTGCAAGTGTCTGTATCTCTCGGGCCTGGTTAACGCCGGGATATCATTATGACAGGAAGCGAAGAGTACAGCCTTGTCACGCAGTCCCAAACCAAAATGGACCTCCATAGCAACATCGTCATCATCATCGTCATCCTCCTCCTCCTTCATCGTCACCAATATAAACAAAATAGTCTCAAAGTCTGTGGCCTTTCATGCCCTGCTCTCATGGTGACCTCAGTTTCGATACCCCTCCACTACCGTGCTTGGGGTGAGTCCTATCAATGTCGTCAGTGTCGGCAGATTCATGGGGGGCTATTGTTTGAAGGACGTGGTGGCGGTCTCCACTCTGGGAGGGACGCTCACTCAGTCTGGCTCCGCGACTAAGCCATTATTGTCGTTAGTAGGGGGCTTAGTAGGTGGTGTCCTAAGTACGTTAAAACAGAACAGGCACCACTGAACACCACCGAAGTGACTCAGCAGCAACCTTACATCGATGGTTCCCTGTGGACTGCCGATGCTGGAACTGTGACGGACGAACCCGGGTGTGGCCATGTATGGGGGAATCTAAATGAGCAGCGTGGGAGTAATGCCACTGAAACGGTGCAGATGATGGGGCAGCAAAAAAAAAAATAAATAAATAAAATCTTTTTACCATGAATACTCAATTGTAACATCACAAAAACACAATCAATCTATTTGGCACTGTTGTCCAACACATATCTTTCTTTTTACCTGGTCGGTTACTATGCCATGCCACAGTTTAGTTTTTAATGCAGATGTTTCCTGTTGAGGAGGAATTCATAGCTGATGCAATTAAGACACTTGTGGAGTACATAGGGATGAATCAGGAAGAAACAAAGCTGCCCTATGCGCCAGCAGATGGGGAACAACAAGCAAAGAAGTTATGAGTACATGGGATTCATGGTTTCTAGTTGCAAATGCAATGTCAGTGGATTTCACGCTGCTGGCTTACAATTTACATATATAGCAATCAGCTTATCTACATGGCAAACAGCTTACCTAAGTGGCAAATGGATTACCTACATAGTAAACGGCTTGCCTACATGGCAAACGGCCTGCTTACATGGTAAACAGCTTGCTTACGGCTTGCTTACATGGCAAACAGCTTCCCTTCACAAGAAACGGCTTACCTACATGGCAGATACCTTGTCTACATGGCTAAAGGATCACCTACACGGCAAATGACTTGCCTATATGGCAAGCATGCGGTTAGGCGCAACAATGTTAGGAATTTGAAGGGGAGGGAGCGAGCAAGCATGTCCAAAGACAATACCTGATGGAGTCACACTACCAGGTCATGAGCTCGGATTAGAGTTTCTTTTTGCAGCAACACAACTGCGAGAGAGAGGACCAGCCCCACGTAGGGGTCACAGTGATAGAGGACTCTCGGGGCTGGGGCGTGGCAGAGAGGCTTTCACACTCACAGTCTGTTTCACCCTCATCTTCATCATCTGGTGCAAACCCGGACCACAGGGTTTTACATAAACCATAAAACATGAATCGTCAACATTTTTTAAACTGACCTTGGCAATAGTTTTGTGAAGTTTTAGAAATTGCTAGCAATGTCATGGAGGTTAACTTTCTATCTTGCTGCCACGATCAGGTGACTCGTGCATATCCATTATGTACTTGACTGATTTTTATACTTCTGTACCTTATTTAATTCAGATTTTTTTTAAAAACACAATAGTTGATTAGGCATAAATCATTGAAGAGAAAGAAAGAGAACCCTTGTAAGAACTGGCAGGTTTTCAGCAATGATATGTCCCCTTTACCATCAGTTGGGCCAGAAACAACATGATATGATTTTTTTTACCCTTGCTAAGTTAGTTCAACACTACAGCAAAATGAGAGCTATACTGTCCATGGTTTCTACACTGCAATGGGAATTCATATACAGTTTAATCTTTTGTGAAGGACTATGACTCTCAAACTTGGAGGCAAGATCACACTGGCTTTTAGTGCTGCAGCCTTGGGGAGCTAGTTAGCCTGTGGGAACCATCCAAACACCAACTGTCTTAAAGCCTTTTGGGCAAGAGAGTGGGGATGTAACTTGAGCAAGACACTCTCCATTAATAATTAGTCTACCCCAGATAATCGGGACTGCAGTTGGATCCACTGCTGTTCTGATAGTCACTGATACTTGATGGTTAGTTGTGTCTGACTATGACCATCAGAACAGCAGTAGACACAAATGAAGTCTCGGCTACATACAGCCCTATGCCTTTCAAGGAGATAGTGATGAATGAAGCAGATTGACACGTACCAACATTTACCTTTCTCCTGCGGGATCATCTGGATGCACTTCTGGGCAGCATCCTCTGAGGGGGCGTTGTAGATGTCAGAGATCAGCTGGGTCCTCAGCTTCTTCTTCTTGTGCTGCGTCGCCACTTCCAGCATCTGACGCATGTGGCGCTGAAAAACAACAGAGATCCACTTTTCCCCACCTGGTTTTTGACTCACTTGAGTAAACAAAGTGAGTCTATGTTTTAACCCGGTGTTCAGCTGTCTGTGTGTGTGTGTGTGTGTGTGTGTGTGTGTGTGTGTGTGTGTGTGTGTGTGTGTGTGTGTGTGTGTGTGTGTGTGTGTGTGTGTGTCCGTGGTAAACTTTAACATTGACATTTTCTCTGCAAATACTTTGTCAGTTCACACCAAATTAGGCATAAAAATAGGAAACATTCAGTTCTTTCCAGTCATCTTGTTTAAAACAATATTGCACCTATGGGATGGGCACCAAAAAAAAAAAAAAAAAAAAATGAAGCCGAATTATATGCAAACTGCATTTACTGTTATATTTATATTTTTTTTATTCTCTAAACTTGGCACTTTGATCTGATATTCTGACCCAACAAGAAGAGCAGTCATTATTATCATTTTTTGTTCAAACAGGAACTTCTTTTGCTAAGCATGGAAGTTTTATTTATTTTGCAAACGTTTTGGTGCAGATAGTAAAAAAGGGAAATTACTCTGTAATTAATGCTATGGGACTTAATGAAGTTTTATTTATTTTGCAAACGTTTTGGTGCAGATAGTAAAAAGGGAAATTACTCTGTAATTAATGCTAGGGGACTTAATTTGCTTTAAACTGATCTTTCTCATCTTAAACATTACATTTTGAAATTATACTCAATACATAAAAAGCTTAGATTTTTTTTTTAAAGTGTATCACAAGTGAGTCTTGAAGGCCTTGCCTCTCTTGTCTATTGTTGTTGTTGTTTCTATAATCATATTTAAAAACCATTTATTTATCTAGTTTGTTCAGTTTTCTAACTGATTTCTATTATCATTAAATATCAGTGGCAGCTGAAACACGGCCACTCAGTTTTCCCATCCTATTTCTATTGTTGTTGTTTTGTTTTATCTTTTAAAATCATTTATCTATATACTTTATTCAGTTTTCCACCTAATTTCTGTTCTTATTACATATGAGAGTAGAGTGCACTTTTGTTTTTTAAATCACATATGATCTACTTCATTCAGTTTCCACCTGATTTCTGTTACATCAGTGGCATTGTTCAGTTTTCCACTTGGTTTTGATTCTTTTTCCAATAATTTATTTACCTACAGTGTTATGTTTTCCATTTAATTTGTACTGTTACTTGAAAAATCATATATCTATTTACAGTTGTTTTTTTTGTTTTTTTGTTTTGTTTTTTTTGCTGCCCCATAATCTGCGCCGTTTCAGTGGCATTACTCCCACGCCGCTCATTTAGATTCCCCCATACACGGCCACACCCGGGTTCGTCTGTCGCAGTCCCAGCGTCGGCAGTCCACAGGGAACCATCGATGTTTGGTCGCCTGGAGGCCACACACCAGAGGAGACCCTGCACTGCTGCTGAGTCACTTCGGTGGTGTTCAGTGGTGCCTGTTCTGTTTTAACGTACTTAGGACACCACCTACTAAGCCCCCTACTAACGACAATAATGGCTTAGTCGCGGAGCCAGACTGAGTGAGCGTCTCTCCCAGAGTGGAGACCGCCACCACGTCCCTCAAACAACAGCCCCCCCATGAATCTGCCGACACTGACGACATTGACAGGACTCACCCCAAGCACGGAAGTGGAGGGGTATCGAAACTGAGGTCACCATGAGAGCAGGGCATGAAAGGCCACAGACTCTGAGACTATTTTGTTTATATTGATGACGATGAAGGAGAAGGAGGATGACGATGATGATGACGATGTTGCTATGGAGGTCCATTTTGGTTTGGGACTACGTGACAAGGCTGTACTCTACGCTTCCTGTCATAATGATATCCCGGCGTTAACCAGGCCCGAGAGATACAGACACTTGCAGTGTTGGTCAGGTAATTAGAGCAACACACCCAAAGACGCATCCTTGAAGTGGATGACACTCGACTGTGTGGTCCCAGTCTCCCCATTTAAGCCCACAGCACACTCAACTCTGGGTAGGAGCCGGCCACGGGCCGAAAAACCCACCTCCGCTGGGATTCGAACCCGCGTCCTCCCAGCCGTCAGTCCGCGACGCTAACCACTTCGCCACGGCGGCTGGTCTATTTACAGTTTTTAGTTTTACATCTAATCTAATTTGTTAATCTTTAATGATTCATTTATCTACAGTGTTTATTTTCCCATCAAATTAAAATTATTTTTCAAAACAATTCATTTATCTATCGTGTTATGTTTTCCACTATGTTATTAACTTATTTATCTCCTTAACACAATATTATCTATTTATTTATCTATTTCAACTATCATTTTACTTATCTACAGTGTTCAGTTTTCCTTCTCATTTTTATAATCATTAAATTTAATCATTTATCAATGTACAGTGTTAAATTTTCCGCTTGATTTTTATCATTGATTTCTTTTTATTCATTTATTATTTATTCGCTAATTCACTCACTTATTAACTGCTGAAAATAAACAAGTACAATAACTATACAAAGCACAAGGCAAAGGTTCACAGTTTCAGTTTTAACCCATTCAACCCCATGGGGAGGTTACAGCCTCGGCAGGCTTCACTGCCATACTAATGTAGAAAAACTCAGAAAATATACTGTTTTACCTCCAAATTACACGTGGACACATTTGGAAAGATTTTCAGAAATTAGTTCCCTTTCCTCGTGGTTCATACATGTGCAGGAACGTCGTAACCGTTTTAATGAATCTTGACACCAGTGCAATGCTCAGGCAGTGGGGCTGAATGAGTCAAGGAGACATTGAGGCCTGTGGAATGACCCTGCATAAAAATTAAAAAAAGAAAAGAAAAACCCATAAAAGTAGGTGCACAACTTTAGGTCTGTGATGCTCACCCACTAACAGGAAACCGTGGCGAAGTGGTTAACATCACAAACTGATGACTGGAAAGATATGGGTTCAAGCCCCATCAGAGAAGGTTCTTTTTTGTGTGTGTGTGCTACGGACTGAAATGGAATGACTGGGACCACACAGTCGAAGGTCATCCATTTCACGGATGCGTCTTCGGGAGTGTCACTCAAAAATTTCCTGACCAACACTGCAGGTGTCTGTATCTCCCAGCCTGACTGACACCCAAAAAAGTCATGAGACCATACACAGCCTTCTCAAGTAGTCCAAAAAGCAAAATAAAACCCCACAGCAGCACCCCGCATCACTGTTCATTGTCATCGAAATATAAAAAACGAAATTTCCTGAATTATGGGGCACTAAAAAGAAAAGAAAAAAAAATTAGATTGACTGACCAGTTTCGACTCCATCTTCTCCTGTCTTTTCCTCAGCATACCAGCCTCCATCATGTATTTCATCTTCTCTGAATCAAACCTCTGCACACAGATAACAGAGTACTGTCAATGTGTTATCCGTGTGTGTGTGTGTGTTTGTGTGTGTGTATCTGTTCATCTGTGTATGTATGTGCGAGTGTTTCTGTGTGTGTGTGTTTGTTTTTGTCTCTGTGTGTGCATGTGTCTGTCTCTCTGAGTGTGTGTGTGTTTGTGTCTGTGTGTGTCTGAGTGAGAGAGAGGGAGGGAGAGAGAGAGAGAGACAGAGAGAGAGAGAGAACAAGTCCACACATGCATCTGTTATTTGACTTTTGATTAATTAACTGACTAATTCAAAAAGGGAAATGCTCATGTTGAATCTTTGTAACACACACACACATGTAAACACACGTCAACGCACACAACAAGACGTTTGAGCAATATCAAACCATCATAACCACATACGCATATGTCATTCTGATTCCTAAATCTGTTTCAATACTTCCCCCCAAACACCTAAATGTTTTTGGGAGTTGAATATATGTATTTGTGAAAACACACACTCACACTGCCCCCCATCCCCCACCCACACACACACTCACACACTATTTGTCTCTCTCACTCCCTCTCTCTCTCTTTTCACCCCACCCCCCCTACATACATACACACACATTCACATACGCACACCCCACAATTTTCTGAGACAATATCAACATCTCTCTACCACATCATCACACAACTCCACCCTGTCCCCCCCCTTTTCTCCCCCTCCCCACCCCCCAACAACCATCACCACTCCACCCACACCCCACACCCCCACCACACTGACCTTGACATTGGTGTTGGCGATGGAGGCCTCCCCCTTGGTGCGTGAGTTGGTGAGGTTGGCCAGACGGGTGTTGACGGATTTCTTCTCCTTGGGCGGCTTCTGCTTGCCCCAGATCTGGATCATGATGGCGCTATCCTTCAGGTAGTCCAGGGCCTGCCCACACAGCTTCACCTCGTCAAGGAGGTGTCACTGCCTTTGGACAAGTCCATATACACTACACCACATCTCACATCTTGCTAGGCAGATATCCGACAGCATTCGAACGATACTTGGTCCGTAATGAATTTGATAATAGTCTGAGAGCTAAACTCAGATTTGGTCTGCGAATCAGACCAAATAAATACTTAATAAATGCTTTAGTAACCTGACAATTAAGCATATAATTTTTGACTGTAGCTTGATGAAGCCTTATGTACATGAAAGTGTCTTCACAAGTGACTGAGAACATTGATGTTTTTCACTTTTTGCATTCATTATCAGTTGTTTCGCTTGTCAGTTTAACGACTTCTCTTTTACAAAGTCCTTTAAATAATTTCCTGTAACTGTATTTAGAAAGTTTTTTCAAATTTCACCCTCATTTCACCCTCATTTGCCCAGTTTCCCCCAACCCTCCATTCATTCACATCTCCCACCCCTTCTAACCGATAATACTGAAATGTATTCATAAATACTTTAACAAAATGTTTTCAATCACCGATATGTGTGATGGGACATTAAACAAAATTCCTCCTCCTCATATCCGACAGCAGCATAACCCAATAGGCTTAGTCAGGCCTTGAGTGCATGCATAAACATTTGCCAGTTTCAGTTTCTCAACCAGGTGTCACCGCGTTATACAAGTCCATATACGCTATACCTAATCTTGCGAGGCAGATGGCTGAGAGCAGTGAGACCCAACAGGCTGGGTAGGCCTTGAGTGCATGCATGTTACATGTCTGTATCTGTGCGTGCCTGAAGTCTGATTGAATGACACAGGAAACGAAAGATGAGTGCCCCACAATGGCAGCCATCAGTTGGCTCTACCCAGGTAGGCAGCCTGTTGTGCAAATGACCAACTGTTTGTAAAGCATTTAGAGCTTGGTCTCTGAGTGAGGATAGGTGCTGTATAAGTATCATATATCATTCATTCATGCATACACATTTGCCTGTTTCAGTTTCTCAAGGAAGCATCACTGCGTTCAGACAAGTGCCTATATGCTACACCACATCTTGCCAGGAAGATGGCTGACCAGCAGCATAACCCAACAGGCTTAGTCAGGCCATGCGTATATATTTGCCACTTTCTGTTTCTCAACGAGGCGTCACTGCGTTCAGACAAGTCCGTATACACTACACCACATCTGCTAGGCAGATATCTGACCAGCAGCATAACCCAACGCACTTTGTTAAGCCCTGAGTGCATGCTTATATATTTGTGTACCTATCAGAGTGGATTTCCTCTACTCACAGAGGACATCTCTCTCATTGCCATGGGTTCTTTTTCAGTGAGCAAAGTGCGTGCTGCACATGGGATTTTTTTTTTTTTGGCTGCTCATGCGATTAGTATCATTGTTTGAGAGCTGCCTAAACTGTACAAGGCTCAATACCTTCACAATAACAAGTAACTGCAATTTCATTTAAGCAGTTTTTCTTTCTCAAAGTGCATATGACTTTCAATCTGTAGTGTGAGTGTGAGACTGTGTGTGTGACTGCATGTGTGCATGCATGCATGTGTGAGTGTATGTGCATGCGTATATGTGAGTAGGCACACTTGCATATGTGTTGAAAAGCATGTGCACACATTCTGAAGATGTGTGTTTGTGTGTCCTTGTAAGTGTTTGTGTGAGTGTGTTCGTGTATGTATGTGCACATGTGTTGGGTGAGCTAGTGTGTGTAAGTGTGTGCATGTGTGTACATGTATGTGCACATGCATGTGCTTGTGTGCATGTATGTTGTAAAGCAGAAGAGAGCAACATCCGACACTGGTGGAGTGCTCCACTCTCTCCAGACACCAAAGGGACAACAGGAAAAACTCACAGCCTCGTCCACCTTGCCCACGGTGCAGCATTTCTTGAAGTTCCAGTCTGGGTTGGAGGTGTCCTTGATGGGAGACGTCTGATTGTAGGTCGTCTCCAGGTAAATCAGGAACTTGGCATAGACGTCCTGCAGGATAGTGCTCATCAAATGTCATTCCTTTCTGTCACTATGTCTGTTCTCTATTGTTTCCAGGTGTTGTATTGTACTGTATTGCATTGTATTGTATTGTATTGCACTGCATTGCATTGTGTAGCACTGCGTTGTGTTGTGTTATTTTTTTTGCCACACCAGATCTCCCTGTGTGAAATTTGGGCTGCTCTCCCCAATGAGTCTGCATCACTTAAGTGAGGGTGGCACCTTTTTTTTTGTTGCCTGCAAGTGTACGTATTGTTTCATGTGAGGTGCTTAGAGCACATTATATGTGGAGTTTGCGCCATATAAGTACAATATACTAGTATTACTATTATTATTGTTAAATTTATTTGATTTCCTACCAAAGTGGATTTTTCTACAGAATTCTGCACCTCTGTCACCGTGGATTCTTTTATATGTGCTGTGTGAATGCTGTACACAGGACCTCAGTTTATCGTCTCATGTGAATGACTAGCATCCAGACCACTACTGAAGGTCCAGCAGAAGAAGAGAAAATACTGGCGAGTGTGGGCTTTGAACCAGAGCATGTAGATTCTCTCATTTCCCAGGGAGATGTATTACCACTAAGCCAACACCCCACTTCCATAATATGTATGTGACGCTGACTCCCCATACAATGGGCTGTTAGTGACTCACATTAACTCTTTCCATACCAACGGCAAAAGAGACAACGTTAACAGCATTTCACCCCAATTACCATCATCAAAATATTGCAAGCGGAAGGCTCTTACACTGAAGACGTGAATGTTGACAAAGAATACCACTATTCTGACGATGGAAGCTAAAGCTTGGGTCATTCAGACACCCACTGGACATCCAAGGGGTCTGTGTAGAGGAGAAGAGAGGACTGGCCGTACTGAGTGAGTTAAACAATACATACAACAGTGTATAATGGCATACAACAGCACATGGAGAGAAAAAAATCTATATTTGCAAAGACAATACATCTCATTGGAAATACAAACAATCACACCAAAAAATAGTACACGTCAAGCATCTGTCAGTGTGTGTGTACCACAATGACTTTTGTTGAAACTGAAATGCACTGTTGATACAGTTACCTAACACCAGTTTATACAGTTACTGAAACACGCAATTTACACATTAACAAACACTTCTTTTGGGAAAACTGTGATAGGCAGTTGTATTTGTGAAGGTGAGTTAAAGAAAAATCTTAACTGAAATGTGACTAATAACGGCTTTTCTATACAGCTCAATAAACAGTTCATTTCTCAAACAAACCACCGGGACATATTTTTCTTCTTCATTTTGACAATATAAATTTCCTTTCAGCACACCCTGTAGACGAAGCAGGCCAGCAAATTTCTAGGAGATGCGATGGAAGAATGGGTTAATCACTGGATGCCTGATCCAGTGATCAGGTTTCGAGCCCCGCCCTGTTCCAGCACGGTGTTGTGTGCTTTGGGAAAGGCACTTTCACTCTGATTTTTCTCACTCCACCCAGGTGTGAAAGGGTATCTGACTTCAGTTGGGGAAGCTGAAAACAACAGAAAAGATTTGGACCCACCACTCTATGCCCAGCCCTTGACACAGTTGATACGAACTCACTACCCCAATGACCATTAAAGGCTATGGGACCTTTAACCTTTTCAGTCCAGTTCAGTTCAGTTACTAAAGGAGGCGTCACTGCAATCAGGCAAATCCAAACATATGCTACACCACATCTGCTAAGCAGATGCCCAACCAGCAACGTAAATCAATGCGGTTTTAACCTTCTGAACTTACAGTGAACTTGCTGGGAAGGCCTCTGGCACTGACGATCTTGACGACGAAGCTGACGTTCTTCCCCAGCAGCTCCTCAGGGTCATCCACAAACTTGTCGTCATCATCAGTGTACTCCTTGCCTTTCTCGTCGCTGGGCACGATCTCCACCTGCAACATCAAGGTGACTGCCAGGTGCACCAGGTAACTTGTTCTTCCTCACAACTACCTGCCTACTACATCTCCCCTGGACAAGCACCATATAGCCAAGTGGTTAATGCGTTGGACTTTCATTCTGAGGGCCTTGGGTTCAAATCTCGGTATCTGTGCCTGGTGTGTAAAGGGTGGAGATTTTTCTGATCTCCCAGGTCAAACTATGTGCAAACCTGCTAGTGCCTGAATCCCCTTCGTGTGTATACGCAAGCAGAAGTTCAAATATGTACGTTAAAGATCATGTAATCCATGTCAGTGTTCAGAGAGTTATGGAAACAAGAACATACCTAACATGCACACCCCCAAAAACGAAGTATGGCTGCCTACATGGTGGGGTAAAAACAGTCATACATGTAAAAGTGAATGTGGGAGTTGCAGCTCACCAACGAAGAAGAAGAATTCCCAGAGATGCCAACCCCGGTCAGGTGTTTGTAGGAACAATCAGGAAATTTGACAGGAACGTTTTGAATTAGGTAGAAACACTCGGATTCCGACTCCAACTTGATTTAGCCACGTTTTCTCTTGTTCAGGCAAACGATACATCTGATTGGTCCACTCAGTGATGTTTCATTGTAAACATGCATGCGATTAACGGCATCATTACATGAGACCATGGTTAGCAGTGACTGCCCAGGCCTCGTTATCGATAGGTCTAGAGCGTCTGGGTAATGTTACGACAGGAAAGCATGTGACCATGCTATGTAACTCGTCGGAACAATCTTGACGTTGGTGTAACATCAGAACAAACTGTGACCGAGCACAAACAAAATACAGCAAAACCATAACCGTTGGCACCTCTGTATTTCACACAACCACATGCCTGCTACATCTCCCCTGGAACAGCACTGCATGAGACCACTGCAGTCAAAAAAAAAAAATGGTGGTTCAGTCAAACCACTGTAACTTATTAATTTCAAGACAGAATGTTGCCAAACTTTTGGTATGGTTTGAAATTTCATCCACAAAAATGCCATTATTTTCTTCGTCATTGCTGTCACAATTCAAAAACGGCTTCGCTACCTCTTCTGCAGTCAGTCTTCTTCTGTTCTTTGTTGATGATGATAAAGACATTTTGAGAAAAAAAACTCATCAAAAATCGATGAAGAATTATTGATTTGACTGGTCGAGCCAAGCTTCCTTTTACCATTTTTGGAATCTGTAAATGGTTCAGCTTAGAACAGCAACCGCACCATGCAAAAATAAACTAAACTAGAATAGTATGTCAGAATAAGAACACTCATCCCTGGTCCACAGAGGAATTAATCATGTCACATTCTCACACACACTCTCACACTCTCTCTCACACACACACAGAGACACACACACACACACACACACACACACACACACACACACATCAATATCACTTAAGAGTGGAAAGATGCAAAACAGAAGACTACACACACACACACACACACACACACACACACACACGCACGCACGCACACACGCACACGCACACACACACACTCACACACACATCAATAGCACTTAAGAGTGGAAAGATGCAAAACTGAAGACCACACACACACACACACACACACAAATGCATGCGCACACATCCCTACAAAATCAAGCATCCATCATCACCACCAGCTATGCGCAATCCCACTTCCACACACTTCGTGAACAGATGTCAAATTGAAAAACACATATTCTACACACACACACACACACACACACACACACACACTTTGTGAACAGACATCAAACGGAAAAACACATATTCTACACACACACACACACCACATACACTCAACACAATAAGGAGACTCACTCCCCCCTCACCCTCTCCCAACACACACACATACACACCCACCCACAAATACACACAACATTTACACACCCACACACCTACACCCACAACACATACACTCAGCACAAAAAGGAGATTCACCCACACAAACAACGCACACACTCAAACACACGCAAGCACACACGTGCACACACACACACACACACACATGCACACACACACACTTTGTGAACAGACATCAAACGGAAAAACACATATTCTACACACACACACACACACACCACATACACTCAACACAATAAGGAGACTTACTCCCCCCTCCCCCTCCCCCAACACACACACATACACACCCACCCACAAATACACACAACAACTACACACCCACACACCTACACCCACAACACATACACTCAGCACAATAAGGAGACTCACCCACACAAACAACGCACACACTCAAACACACGCACGCACACACACACACACACACACACTTTGTGAACAGACATCAAACTGAAAAACACATATTCTACACACACACACACACCACATACACTCAACACAATATGGAGACTCACTCCCCCATCACCCTCCACCAACACACACACATACACACCCACCCACAAATACACACAACAACTACACACCCACACACCTACACCCACAACACATACACTCAGCACAATAAGGAGACTCACTCCCCCCTCACACTCCCCCAACACACACCCACACCCACCCACAAACACACACAACAACTACACACCCACACACCTACACCCACACACCCACCCACACTCACATTCAACAGGCCGACTGCTTGTCCGCTGAAGTTGGTGACCTCCAACTGTTCCTTCATCTCGATCATGAAGGCCAGGGACTTGATCCACACCTTGACACTGCCGATGTGGAACTCGGCCTGGTAGTCATCCACAAAGGGGTCCTTCTCCTGAAAGGTGCATCATCGCTGTCACCGCAAGGTAATTAACGCGCCAAAGAACACACATATGTATGCACGCATGCATGTACACACACACACACACACACACACACACACACACACACACACACACACATACATACATACATACACACTACCACTAACACACACACACTACACACACATACATCTCCCCCCCACCCCTCACCCCCCCAAAAAAGGCCAAAAAAGTGTACACCAAGTACACTAACACACACAACACACACACACCCACTAAAACATACACACACACACTCAAAAAAAAAAGACAAAAAGAAAGTGGCGAACATAGTTGACATCCCTCAAGCAGTCATCTACAAACAAATGTAGATTCTAAACTCAGTCAACTCATGAAGTAAATAAATACACAATACATTATATTAAACAGTCAACTCATGAAGTAAATAAATACATAATACATTATATTAAACAGTCAACTCATGAAGTAAATAAATACATAATACATTATATTAAACAGTCAACTCATGAAGTAAATAAATACATAATACATTATATTAAACAGATGGATGAATGAAATAAATATATAATACATATAAACATATCTATCTAAAGAAAGAAAACAACTTATCTTGGCAAAATCTATTTTGAATTCAAAACTGAACCACATAGAAGCATGATTTTTTTTTTTAAAGAAATATGTATATGTTAAATATAATAATAATAATCATTATAAATAATGACAATAATAATAACAATAACATTATCATAATCATAAGAATGATGGTTTTTATTATCATCATTAATACCATCAGTATTATTGTCATTATCGACGGGCGCAATAGCCGAGTGGTTAAAGCGCTGGACTGTCAATGTGAGGGTTTGAATCACGGTGACGGCGCCTGGTGATAGGGTGGAGATAGGGTGGAGATTTTTACGATCTCCCAGGTCAACATATGTGCAGACCTGCTAGTGCCTGAACCCCCTTCATGTGTATATGCAAGCAGAAGATCATATACGCACGTTAAAGATCCTGTAATCCATGTCAGTGTTCGGTGGGTTATGGAAACAAGAACATACCCAGCATGCACACCCCTGAAAACGGAGTATGGCTGCCTACATGGCGGGGTAAAAACGGTCATACATGTAAAAGCCCACTCGTGTGCATACGAGTGAACGCAGAAGAAGAAGATTGTCATTATCATTATCATGGGAAGCATCACTCACAGGCGGTAGGTCCCACTCGTCACCTTCCTGGAAGTTGTCGTACATTTCCTGCATCACGTACTTGCGGTTCATGAACTTCTGCCGGGGCCAGATCCACTCATGCTTCGTTTCCACGTTGGTCACTCGGATCATGACCTGCCATGAAACAACACCGTCCCATATCAAACGTGTGATTAACTGCAACAAACTTTGACAGATTCTGTTTTTGTCATAACCTGTTGAGTGATCGGCCAGTCTTCTTCAAGGAGCTTACAGGAATACATCAGTATACCTTTCTCATATATTATATATGTATGCGTGTTGATCAGCTCATTTATCCATGCCCTCCTCCATCTCTATTTCCCTCCTTTTCTTTTATCTTTTCCTCCTTCTTCCTCTTCTCTTGACTCTTCCCAACCAGCTAACATTCTGATGTTCTGATGTATATGTTTCTTTTTTTATGTAAATTTCATTTCAATAATGTTTATGCCTTTATCATTTAGTATTGCACAGTGTAGGGTGGGGACCATATGAACAAAAAGCATGTCAGTGCTTATCTATTATCCATGGAAATGAAGATTTTTTTTTTGGTCTGGTTATGTGAGTCAAATGTGTGCTACAACCACATCAAACCAACTAATTGTAATACTGCAAACAGCCCCGACTGAATGCTCAAGAGTACCACTGCAGATTTCATCTACGCTGGCCTCAACTGTCACATTTACACTCTAAAACTGAACGCACAATCGATTCACTGCAGACTGCATTGGCCCTGAAGGACACACACCTCTGTGCGGCCCTTCAGCTCTCCTCTGGCTTCCGGCGAGACGACCATCAGATCAAACTTCATCTTCTTGTCCAGGTCCTCAGAGATGGAGTTGGCCTGCTCAATAGCCGGCATCAACTCCATGATGTCCTCCTGCAGCAATGTCTCATCTGTAACACATCACACAGCAATGTCTCATCTGTAACACATCACACAGCAATGTCTCATCTCTCATCTCTGAAAAAAACACAGCAATGTCTCATCTGTAACACAATACACAGCAACGTCTCAACTGTAAAACAGCAATGTATCGTCTGTAACACAACACACAGCAATGTCTCATCTGTAACACATCACAAAGCAATGTGTCGTCTGTTACACAATACACAGCAACATCTCAACTGTAAAACAGCAATGTATCGTCTGTAACACATCACACAGCAATGTATCGTCTGTAACACATCACAAAGCAACGTCTCATCTCTCATCTGTGAAAAACACAGCAATGTATCGTCTGTAACACAACACACAGCAATGTCTCGTCTGTTACACAACACAGAGCAATGTCT
>NC_134890.1:20314607-20379607 GCF_041734735.1 Babylonia areolata
CACACACACACACACACACACACACACACCAATCACCCTCCACACCCACCCAGACAAACCTACCTGTCGTTGTGTTTGATGGGGGTCTTTTCCAGCACAGCCTTGCCGTTCAGCATCAGACGCATGTTCTGTGACAGAGGCTCCAAGGAGTACTTGCCCCCCTCCTCCTCCCTCAGCTCCGCATGGAGCCCCACAATTCTGCATCAACACACACACACACACACACATACACACACACACGCACGCACACACACACACACATGTACACACACATACATATATTTCGACACTGCTGAATTCCTGTTACACAGTCCAACAGGACTGTTTCCATGATGTCACCTGATACTCAATTCAACTTTTGCTGTTGATTATGTTGTTAACTGCTGTTTCACAGATATTTATGAATTGCTGATTCCATTGTTATAGTTTATTCTTTCTCTGTATATACCCCTTAAACCTCCACACCCCCCCCCCCCCCACCTGCCCCCACACACACACAAACATGACAAGTTTAATATCACTCAAAGTGAAAAGACATTTATTAAAGAAAGATACATATGCACATGCATGCTCATGCAGACACACATGTACACATACACATACATACACATACATGTGCAAATAACACATACACACACATGCACATACACACACAAGTGTGCACATACAGATCCATGCATGCACACACACACACATACACATACATCATTATGTATCATTATTTCAGGTCATTAGAATTCTGCTTGTACTTATGCAGACCCCTAAATTTTCCATCATCAGAGATGCCAACCTCTGTCAAGTGTTTGTAGGAACAATCAGGAAATTTGGTAGGAACACTCGGACTCCCAGTCACATCAGTAAACATACACTTTATCTACAAGGCATTCAAATACTTGGGCCTACCCGGAACACAGCATAACTGCTACTGAAGGCTGTTTGTAATTGTTACACTTGGTCTGTTTTCCATAGTCCAGTTTCTAAGTGGTGCTCTGTTTATACATGTGACCATGCTATGTAGTCGAAAATGAACTTTTTGGAACAATTTTGATGTTGGCGTAATGTCAGAACAAACTGCATAACAAAATACGGCGAAATCGTAACAGTTGGCATCTCTGCATCATTATTTTGGGTCAATGGAATTCCCTTTGTACTTACCCAGAACCCTAAACTTTTCATCACTATTTTGGGCCAATGGAATTCCCTTTGTACTTACCCAGAACCCTAAACTTTCCATCACTATCTTGGGTCAATGGAATTCCCTTTGTACTTACCCAGAACCCTAAACTTTCCATCACTATTTCGGGTCAATTGAATTCCCCCTGTATTTAACCAGGCCCCTAAACTTCCCATCATTTTTTTCGGGTCAATGGAATGGAATTCCCCTAGCACTAACCCAGGCCCCAAAACTTTCCATCATTGTTTCCAGGTCAAAGGAATTCCCCTAGTATTTACCCAGGCCCCAGAACTTTCCATTATTGTTTCCAGGTCAACAGAATTCCCCCAGTACTTACCCAGGCCCCTAAACTTTACATCATTTTTTCAGGTCAATGGAATGGAATTCCCCTAGATCTAACCCAGGCCCCAAAACTTTCCATCATTATTTCCGGCAAATGGAACTCCCCCAGTACTTACCCAGGCCCCCTAAACTCTCCATCATTATTTCTGGCAAATGGAATGGAATCCCCCCAGTACTTACCCAGGCCCCTAAACTTTCCATCATTTTTTCAGGTCAGTGGAATGGAATTCCCCCAGTACTTACCCAGGCTCCTAAACTTTACATCATTTTTTCAGGTCAGTGGAATGGAATTCCCCTAGATCTAACCCAGGCCCCAAAACTTTCCATCATTATTTCCGGCTAATGGAACTCCCCAAGTGCTTACCCAGGCCCCCTAAACTCTCCATCATTATTTCCGGCAAATGAAATGGAATTCCCCAGTACTTACCCAGGCCCCTAACTTTCCATCATTATTTCAGGTCAGTGGAATGGAATTCCCCAGTACTTACCCAAGCCCCTAACTTTCCATCATTATTTCCAGCAAATGGAATGGAATTCCCCCAGTACTTACACAGGCCCCCTAAACTCTCCATCATTATTTCTGGCAAATGGAATGGAATTCCCCCAGTACTTACACAGGCCCCCTAAACTTTCCATCATTATTTACGGCAAATGGAATGGAATTCCCCCAGTACTTACACAGGCCCCCTAAACTTTCCATCATTATTTACAGCAAATGGAATGGAATTCCCCCAGTACTTACACAGGCCCCCTAAACTCTCCATCATTATTTCTGGCAAATGGAATGGAACTACCCCAGTACTTACACAGACCCCCGAAACTCTCCATCATTATTTCTGGCAAATGGAATTCCACCAGTACTTACCCAGGCCCCTTCAGGACGATCTCGGTGCTCTCCTCACGCCCGTTGCCAATGGTGATCTCCGGGGCGTTGATGAAGTGGACGATGTGTCCGGTCAGCTGGGGGTCCATGTTCAGGTTGTAGATGTGCGGCACCTTCTTCTTCTTCTCTGCGATCTCCGCTGACCCAGAGTCACCCTGACAGGCAACAAAATAAAATAAAATAATAATAATAATAAATAACAAATAGATCAATAAAAAATTCAACTTTCACCAGTCACCATGGCAAAGTGGTAAGTGTCACATACTAACCACTGGCAGGATGCGGGTTCAATCCCTATCAGATTTGTGTTTTTCGACTCATGGCTGGCTCGCTACTACTGAGTTCTGAGTGTGCTGTGGGCTCAGTTGGGAAGACAGGGACCACACACGGTCGAGGGTCATCCACTTCACGGTGTGTGTCTTTGCGAGAGTTGTTCAAATCTCCTGACCAACACTGCAGGTGTCTGCATCTCTCAGTCTGGTTGTTGCCAGGGTATTTCATCAGAGTGCTGCCTTGTGAAGTTGACCCAAGACTAAATGGATCCCTACAGCAGCAGCAGCATCACCCCCATCATCATTCATCATCACCGAAATACAGAAAACAAAATGTCCGAAATTCCAGGGCTCAAAAAAAAAAAAAAAAAAAAAAAGAGAGAGAGACAAGCTACCAGCTTCTGCAATTCTGAAAGAGGTTTATTTTTTTCTTGTTTTTGTTTTTTAATGCTATATATTTTCATGTTTATGTAATGTCTGAATTCTGACACAGGTTACATGATCATGAACAGTTCTTACACAGGGGTGTTCATAACATGTATGGGGTGTCTGCATGTTCTTGTCATTTTTGTGAAATTTTTTAGATTTTTTTCTTTTTCAAATCTCGAAACTCCCTGTTTGGTGATATATACTTACCATGTCAAAATGATGCAGACTAGGCCTTTTGGCTTCCTCTGCAAGAGGAGCAAACTGATAGGCCTGGTTTGCATCAGTTTGACATGGTAAGTATATTTTACCAAACTGGGAGTATAATACAAATTCCTCATTCAAAAAAAAAAAAAAAAAAAAAATCTTGAAGAGTTGCAGACCCAGAACAAGCAACTACCTCCCTAAAGAATAATCAATTCATCATCAAAAAAAAAAAAAAAAAGCAGTAGAGTAGAGACTCACAGCTGCCAGCTGAGCCTCTTTGAGCCGCTCCTCGAAGGTCTTGGCCATCTCCTCCATCTCCTTCTGGTTGTTCTCCAGCCGGCCCTTGTACTCTTCCTCCATCTCCGCTTTCAGCTTGGCCAGCTCTGTCCACACGTCACATCAGTGCCACATCACCACCACATCCATGCCACATTCACCACCACTTCACCACCACATCCCTGCTGCATCACCACCACATCCATGCCACATCACCACCACATCCATGCTGCATCACCACATCACATCATTGCTACATCACCACCACTTCACCACCACATCACATCATTGCTACATCACCACCACTTCACCACCACATCATTGCTACATCACTACCACATCATTGCTACATCACCACCACATCACTGTTACACCACATCATTGCTACATCACCACCACATCACTTCTACATCACCACCACATCATTGCTACATCACCACCACATCATTGCTACATCACCACCACATCATTGCTACATCACCACCACATCATTGCTACATCACCACCACATCAGTTCTACATCACCACCACATCACTGCTATATCACCACCACATCACTGCTACATCAATGCTGTATCAGCACCACAGCACCGCTACATTGATGCTACATTAATGCAGGGGTGCAAGTGGAAAAAAGTGGCAAGACTGAAGTCCGGTCTAGGGGGTCTGGGGGAGTGCCGTAAGCTCCCCCAGCGGGGTCCTGGGCGGAGCCCCGGCCGCCAACGCATTTCGTGCATTTTCCTGCTCTCTCAGGGCCTCTCAGAGTGCCTTTCAAGAAGAAAATATTTATATTTTTGGCAAGGAAAATTTATGGATTTTAGGTAATGCTTTTAATGGACTAAGCACGTGCAATGCCGTGTGTCAGGTAATATGTTGCTGTTAGTCGGGACATGTGAAGGCTTTCTACAGCCTTTGTGTCTTTAGCTGAAGTCTTTATTAAGTCCACTAGGTCTTCAGAGAGACTGAATGGAAGGCAGTGTTCAGAGAGAAACAAACAAATTCTGATCTTAAGGTCCATGACTTTATCCGTCAAACTAGGGCCAGCAAACAGAGGTTTTGCACAAGGCATTGTGGAGGTGTGTGAGTAGGAAGCGAGCTGTTGAAGATGGTCTGGATCCTCACTGTGTTTCACCAACGATCTCTTTCCGTTTTTTCCATAGTTCAGTTTTGTGTTGTTACAGCATTTGCAAATAGCCAAACCACTTGCGTCAATTTTCGCGCACCACATCGAGAATTTCCGTTTCAGTTTGTCTTCATGGTTGAGCCATTCATTTTTCCACTTGTTCTTACAATCTTTGTCGATTTCTTGAGCTTTTCTCTCGTCAGAAACTTCCAAAAACGGCATTCTGGCATGTGAAAAACTTGCAGTTTTGCTTCCCGCTACCCGAAGATTAAAGCAAAGATGCTTCCCCTTCGCAAAGACAGAGCTTAGGCTAGCGCGGGAAGTGAAGCCAAACTGCTGGCCCTTGCATTTCAGAAAATAGAAAAACAGCAAATCAGATTCGAGAAGCTGACGATCACGCGGTAAGCATGCTGAAAGCACATGCTTAGAGTCATGTAGGCCAGCCACCTATACTGACGTTTCATTAAAAAAGTGATGCCTCCTTTGGTTGTGGGATATACCACTCTGTGTTTACTTTACTCGAACGAAATAGGGGGTGAAACAGTAATGTCTCTCCTCCCCCTTTCATTTTTTGTCCGTCCCGGGGACGGACTGCTTCTATGATTTTCCGTCCTAGGCGATTTTTTTCTCTCGGTAAAATACAGAGTTTCATGGCTAAGTAACAGTGTGTGTGTGTGTGTGTGTGTGTGTGTGTGTGTGTGCCTCTCTCTCTCTCTCACACACACACACACACAGACACAGACACACATTCTCTCTGTTCTCGCTTTCCAACGAACAGTCCCATCCGGATTCCAGCGGCAAAAATGGGAGTCGTACACAGCGCGCGCGGCCAGACACAGCTGGCGCTGGCTTCAGTTTAGCTAAGCACTGGTCAACCAGTCAAGAGAGTTCCATCTTCCGGTGAATAGTTCAGTATTCAAGTTCCGACCAAAACTTTCCCGGACCAAAAGCATAGGGACAAAAAAAAAAAAAAAAAAAAAAATCGAAATTTCATCAAGACGGAAATCCGTATGAGACGGAACCACTTGCACCCCTGATTAATGCCACATCACCACCACAACAATGCCACATCACCGCCACATCACTGCCACATCACCGCCAGATCAATGCCACATCACCATCACATCAAAACCACATCACCATCACATCAAAACCACATCACCATCACATCAAAACCACATCACCACATCAAAACCACATCACCATCACACCAAAACCACATCACCACCACAGCAACGCGACTTCACCACCCCATCAATACCACATCACTACCACAGGAACATCCACACACACACACACACACACACACCACACACACAGCCCTCACCGTCATCGCTGAGGTCCTCATCATCGTCCTTCATGACCTCCATGGCAGCATCCCCGGACAGCATGGCCTTGAGTCGCTCGTTCTCCTCCTGTAGTTCCCGGATCAGCTTCTCCGTGGGGTCTTCGTTCACCAGGGCCTTCGTCTTGATCTGCTTGGCTCGGTCCGCTGTACACACACACACACACACCGCACAGCGTCAAACACATACACTACACTGTGTGCTGCTGTATGCCTCACACTGTGATAACAAAATTTACTGTGATGGTGACTGTGCAACACCGTGACGGGAGCAACAGCCGAGTGGTTAAAGCGTTGGACTGAGGTCTCGGGATCGAATCCCGGTCACCGTGCCTGGTGGGTAAAGGGGTGGAGGTTTTGCCAATCTCCCAGGTCAATCGATGTGCAGACCTGCCAGTGCCTGAACCCCCTTTGTGTGTATGCACACACAGAAGATCAAATACGCACATTAAGGATCCTGTAATCCATATCAGCAATCGGTGGGTTATGGAAACAAGAACATACCTGGCATGCACCCCCCTGAAAACAGAGTATGACTGTCTATTTGGTGGGAGTAAAAACAGTCATACACACTAAAGCCTACTCATGTATACCAGTGAATGCGGGAGTCACAGCCCCCAAATTGCAAAAAAACCCCAAAAAACCCTGTTCAACACCCTTCCTTCTGTTCTGCATACATTCTTGCCCACCAAAGCCTACCCCGCCACGCTTATGTCAGAAATCTTTGATGATGGAATGTCTTTATTCTTTAATTTAAAATTTCTTGGAATACGTTTTAACCTTTTATTCTCCTTACGCTGAGCCTGAAGACTAATTTACGTACTCTGTTTCAGACAAGAAAGTGATTGATGGATTGATTTCATTGTATGGTAGTCAGTCGTGTCCAACTATGCCCATCAGAGGAGGCAACTGCTGTCCTGAATATCTGAGCTAGAATTTGATTACTGTGGAGAGTGACTTGTCCAGGTTACATCCCCACTCTCTTTCTCATGTGTGTGCGGTGTGTGCGTGTGTGTGTGTGTGTGTGTGTGCGCGCGCGGGTGTGTGTGTGAGTGTGTGCGTGAGTGAGTGTGTGTGTGTGTGTTCTTTCCTTAATGTTGCGTGTGTGCACATGCGTGTGTGTGAGCCTGTATGTGTGTTATCCCAGTGTATGAGGAGTACAAACAAAACGTTTGAAAGCATGTCACACTCCTCTGTCTTTTGTTTTTGAAATGTTTTTAATAGTCTAATCTGTACACATCTAAACATGTTCGACTGAAGTGAATACTTATTCCAAAAAAGTCTGGCAGGAAGAACTCTTGTGCACCCAAAGATCTTTACCATGTGCATGCACAGTAAGATCAAAACCCCATACTGACCATATCTAAGGGTGGACAAGGTCTCGTCATAGTTGATGTCTGCAGGACTAAGAGCAGCAATCTGAAACATGATCAGTATTTTTTGTCACGCATCCTGCATGCAAAGTGATACAATGAAATGATTAACTCTTTCCATACGAACGGCGAAAGAGACGACGTTAACAGCGTTTTACCCCAATTACCATCATCAAAATATTGCAAGCGGAAGGCTCTTATACTGAAGATGTGAATGTTGACAAAGAATACCACAATTCTGATGACGGAAGCTAAAGGTTGGGTCATTCAGACACCCACTGGACATCCGAGGGGTCTGTGTAGAGGAGAAGAGAGGACTGGCCGTACTGAGTGAGTTAAAACACATTCATACTTGCGTCAAACAAACCTATGCATGCCTAATCATTCCTGAACTGGCGCTGGTTTGTCAGACATTCTGTATACAAAGTCATACACATGAAACGATTTATAGACACTCATCCTTAAACAAGTGTAGAGGAGAAGATGATAAAATTCAAGGGGGGGGATAGAGCAAGAGAGAGTGAGAGAGAGATATATATATAGAGAGAGGGGGGTCGTGAAGAGAGAGAGAGAGGGGGGTAGTGAAGAGAGAGAGAGAGAGAGCAGAGAGATGGAGAGAGAGAATACTACACATGAAAATATATGTCAGATAATTATCAAGCAATAAGAAATTGAATGGGAATAAGCATGCACATGTTATAAAAACAGCAATGAAATTATCACCACTTAAAGAGAGAGAGGGGAAGAGAGAGAGAGGGGGGGAAGAGAGTGAGAGAGAGTGAGAGAGAGAGAGAGAGAGAGAGAGAGAGAGAGGAGGAGGACAGAAAGACACAGACAAACACCCAGACTTAACATACACAAGGGCAACAAAAAACCTTGATGAATGTAAACACTCACTGAACACTAAACTTTCTGAAGAGGCTGTCCATTAACTCACTCAGTACGGCCAGTCCTCTCTTCTCCTCTACACAGACCCCTCAGATGTCCAGTGGGTGTCTGAATGACCCAACCTTTAGCTTCCGTCGTCAGAATTGTGGTATTCTTTGTCAACATTCACGTCTTCAGTATAAGAGCCTTCCGTTTGCAATATTTTGATGATGTTAATTGGGGTGAAACGATGTTAACGTCGTCTCTTTCGCCGTTCGTATGGAGAGAGTTAATTCAGAATCAAACAGATCATGAACTGTACATGAACGGAAAATCAAGTCAGATGGGAGAGAGGCGGGAAAACATAGGGGAAAAAAACATATGGAAAGAAACAGAGAGAAAAAGAAGGAAGAAGCAAAGGGAAAAAACAGCATCCATACCATGATGGTCTTGCTGTTTCCGCCAAGCGCGTTCTTCAGCAACTTGGTCAGTGCAGAGTCTCGGAACGGCACTAGAGATAGACAGATTAACTGACATCAGCAATATCTTTTTTATTTTGTTGTTGTTGTTGCTTTTTATTAAATAATAATTTGATTTTCTTTTGACATTACTAGACTAGAATACAACACAAATGAGGCACACACACACACACACGCATGCACATATGCATGTACACACACACACACACTCACACACACATACACTCACACGCACACACACAGAATAGAATAGAAACAGAAAATGAAATATGTCTTTATTACAAAGTCTACCAGGTTCACAAGGAATATTGTGGGGGGAAATAGTATATTAAAGGTACAAACATGGATCGGAAATCATACACAAATACAAATACAGTAGGAGTTTTGACAAGGACTTGAACACGCTCACTCAAACACACACGCTGGCAGTGATTCTGTAAATAACTGCATCAGCTGAACAGGCATATATCAAATAGAATAAAGTTTGCAGCTTTCTGTGAGAAGAGTTTATATATATATATATATATATATATATATATATATATATATATATATATATATATATATATACATATATGTGTGTGTGTGTGTGTGTGTGTGTGTGTGTGTGTGTGTGTGACATGTTTTAGACCTGTGTTTCATGTATTATATGAGAGAGATATGGTGACCATTTTGTTTTGATTTCAAATGTCAGGAAAAAACTTTGCCCATCAGCCCTTTATTTTTCTGTGTGTGCGTGATTTTATGAATTTACCACCTCTCTCTCCCTCTCACTCTTTGTTGACTCCCTTACCCTAAGACAACAATAATTTTTTGTTCATTCTTTCATTTGTCCATTTCTTCTCTTTCACGCAGATCGAGAAACAGAAGACAAGAAGAGCTTTGTTATCATCACCTCTTTCTAAGTTTCTTCTTCTTTGTGTGCACGATACTATAAATTACCTACCTTTCTCGGCCACTCCATTTTTGTTTACTGTAATAGCCCCAGAAAATAAAATTATGCTAATCTGCTTGTTTGTTCTCTTTACATGCACACATAAACATGCACACTACACACAGACATGTCCAATTCACCTGGTAGTAAACAAACAATAAACATGGAGAAGAAAACACACACACACTCATTCATATTTCCTTTTTCATTCCTCACACATAACAAAAACAAAAACTACACACCCCCATTTAACTCTTTCGCCGCCACAGGCGACTTTAGTTGACTGGACAGTGCACCGCCAAAGGCGACTTTCGTCAGCACTGAGGGGACATGCTGATAAGACCTTTTTTCATATTGTAACAAAGCTTGACAGCTGCAACCAGTTTCCCACAAACAGAACATTGACTAACCTTTGCCTCCTGGTCTAGTTTGAAGTGAAGTTTTTTTGTGCTGTTTTGACATGTACCGAAGCCTGTGACTGAAAACATCATTTCTAAAATAACTGGTACTGGAGAGCATTTTTCACACAGAAACTTGGTAGTGAAAGAGTTAAAAAAAAAAAAAAAAAAGGTAACAGACTATGAAAACAGTGCACAAGCTTTATCCACTACCTTTAACTCTCTTGCCCCCGGCCTTGTCAGCCAGCGCTGAGATGCAGTTGCCGAGACAGGACAGGGACTGGTTGATGGCGGCGCCCTCTTTGAGTCGGTCTCCTGTGGCTCCCGTGCTGTCGGCACGCTCACTGCACACGGAGAATCACATCCTCTCTGCATCGTCTTGATTAACTCATTCAGCCCTGCATCCGAGCAAGGCCCTGGCGTCAAAATCAAGTTCATTAAAATGGTTTGCACATTCTTACGTGTGCACAAATTACAAAGGAAACAACCTTCTTCAGTATTTTGCACACAGACACACACACACACACACACTCACTTACAGGTTTAGTTACATGCACACGCAAACACACACAATTATTTACACACACACACACACACACACACACACACACAACCATTTCCTTATATGTTTACTTACATATACACACGCATAATTATTTACGCACACACACACATACTCACACACACACACTCACACACACACACACACACACACACACACACACACACTCACACCATCACAGCATTACCTGCCAGCCAAGTCAACCAGGTTGATGAGGGCCGACTTGGTCGTGTCCTCTCCCGCAGCATTCTTGAACTTCTGCAGGAATGTGATGCCTACGATAGTGTGGGCACGGCTGTAATGACAACAACAACGATAATAATAACGATAATAAGAACAATAATAATAATCACAATGATGATGACAACAAAAACAATGACTATATCATCATTAATAAAATAATAACATTAACAATAAAATCTAAAAGATAATGATTATGATAATGAGACAGTAGTAGTAGTAGTAGTGGTAGTAGTAGTAGTAGTAGTAGTAAGAACAATAACAACAACAACACTAATAATAATAATAATAACAACAACAATAACAATAATGATAATGAGGTAGTAGTAGTAAGAACACACACATACATACATTCAAACACAAAATAAACCTTTAAAAATCATGACAACTACACTGCACCACAAAAAAAAAACCCCAGACCTCATAATATGGATAGTTTGTATGATGGGTTTTTGCAGGTGTTTTTTTTTTTTTTGTTTTTTGTTTTTTACATTACTTGTTTGTCTTGTGTGCCTTCTTGCTAATTTTGTCTTCTTGCTTTATTCGTCAGTACACTTGTTTGCGCTTGCACAAGGAGAGAAAAAAATCCTACTAATTACTAATTTTGCTTGGTTTGATGGTTTGTCTATATATATATATATATATATATATATAGAGAGAGAGAGAGAGAGAGAGAGAGAGAGACTTTATTTTTACTGGAAGAATGCTCATTGCTAAGTGTGGACTATGGACTGGACCCTGAGACATAACATTAATTCACCTGATTGAGCGAAACCCAGTAATCGTCTCCCTTCCCAAACACCTAAACACCTTCCCTCCCCCTCTCCCCTCCCCAACCTCACATTTCTGGGGAACTGATCATTATCTACTCAACCATGATTTTGGACTAGTAGATAATCTGGCACACCGCCAGTCAAGGAAAAAGAACTCTGGTAGACAACACAGAAGTCAAGGAAAAAGAACTCTGGTAGACAACAATTACAGTACTTCTGTGCCTCCTGCTGGTTCCCTCCCCTCCAAATGTCCATGTACTCCTCTCCCCCCCCCCCCCCCCCCCACCCCCCCCACCCCCCCACCCACCCCCTGACACCCCCCCTCTCTCCCCCCACCCCCTCCCCCCACTATCCTTTTCTTTTCACACATGAATCCATATCAATATTTGTATTTGCCAAAGTCTAATTTGTTACACAAATCCCTTCATTTGGGGCTATGGCCTTTACATGAATAAACCATTTCCAATCCAATTCCTCCACCCCTCTCTCTCTCTCTGTCCCTCCCTCCCTCTGTCACGCATGTGCACACCCACACACACACTAAGCAGTTTGAGTGAGACAGTACTGGTGCTTATGTTAGGTGTTTATGCAGGTGTGTGAATTTGTTCTGTGTCCTGTACGCATTAGAATGTGTCTGAATGAGAGGTAAAGTGTGTGAGAGAGAAAGAAAAAGAGTTAAGAGAGAGAGAGAATAGAGAGTGGGTGTGTGCAAGCATGTGTGTGTGTGTGTGTGTCTGTGTGTGTGTGTGTGTGTGTGTGTGTGTGTGTGTGTGTGTGTGTGTCTGTCTGTCTGTCTGTCTGTCTGTCTGTCTGTCTGTCTCTGCCTGCATGGGTTGTGAGTGCATGCATGCTTGTCTGCATGTGTGAATACACTTGAATACACGCATTGTGTGGGCTTGTGTGTGTGTGTGTGTGTGTGTGTGTGTGTGCATTTTACTTATATATACAATTTATTCCCTTGATGTTTTTATTTATGTATTGTTGTACAATACCTTATGGTCTTAACGTGTGTGTGTGTGTGTGTGTGTGTGTGCATGCATGTGTGTGTATGTGTGTGTGGGTGTGTGTGCGTGCGTGCGCGCATGTCATTTTTAGTAATCATATACCCTTTTTTTGTTGGATGTTTTCATTTGTTAATATTGTTGTGCAATACCCTATTGTCTTAACATGAGTATGTGTGTGTGTGGGGGGGGGGGGGGTAGTATATCGTCAGCAATTGGGAATTCTTATTTGACTAGTTTTAATCTCTTCTTATGTTGCGCATGATTTTATGCCAGTGTTTACAATGAGCCTGTGATTGCACAACTTAATTTCCATGTGGATTAATAAAGTGTTTTTGATTTGATTTGATTTGATTTGAATATTAATGAGTGTATTTTTGTGTGTGTGCGTGTGTTTGTGTGCGTGTGTGTGTGTGCGTGTGTGTGCGCGCGCGCGTACACGCGCGCGTACGTGCATACGTGCGTGCGTGCATGAGTGCATGCATGTGTACTGAAAGACAGTATGAGCATGAATACAAGTGTGAAAAATTCACACAGTCAAAGATCAGCCACAGAAAACAGTGACGCCCTGCCACCCCACCCCCCTGCCAACAGCGCACAGCCAGACAGAACCCCACCGTTCGTTCCCATACAACCCTTGTTTCTGTCAGTCACACCTCGCTGCTTCAATGATCAGTCACCCGTGAACCTCAAGTCAATAGGCCTTTGTGGTCTCCCCAACAGTCCTTTTTTTTTGTTACAGGAAGGGGTAGGGGGTGTATTCCGTTTCAGGTGTTTCATACAGTCCCAATCTATGCTGCTGGAGTAATGATTTTTCGGTGGGACAAAAAACAGAAAAAAATATAAGTGGGGGCTGTCAGGAGTGGTGTGGGGGAGGTTTGGGTGGTGGTGGTGGTGGTGCTAATGTTGGGAGGGGGTGGGGGCTGGACAGACAAAATGTCAAAACAGCTATTTGCATAGTTTCTTTGTTTTTGTTTTTACTGAGGGTTGGTTGGTTTGTTTTTTTGTGTTGGAAAATAAAGCTTTTGAGAGATATGGAGTATTGTGTTACACCGTGCCTGGTTTGCTGTGCTTTTGTTTTTCTGTCACCATGACGATTCCCGGAGTTCATGGATTTCCAATCAGTCACTTTGTTTGAGAGCCAACGCGAATTTCTGTACATTCCGGGGAAAGAGAGATCCAGAGACACACAAACAGTGAGAGCAAGAGACAGACGGACAGACAGACAGAGACAGACAACTAAAATGTTATGTTGACCACTGGCCATAAAATGAGTTGAGGGAAGTGGGTACAGAGAGAAGGGGTAGAAGTGAAGAGCATTCAGGGGCAAGTATTCATACTGGCTGGACACTGAGAGAGACAGAGACAGAGACCATGAGAGAGAGAAAAACTAGCACCCGGACCACCCTCAGTTTAGTGGAGGGGGTGGGGGGGTGGGGAGTAAAGATTCTGGTCCAGTGCAGGATCTAAACACATGAACACTCACAGCCAAGTTGATCCTATTACCACTAGGCCACCGCACTGTATCAGCCGGCCGAAATGACTTGCACCCAGACCACAACACAAAGTCTAGCGGAGGGGTAGGAGGAGCAAATGCCTCCATCTAGTGTGGGATTCGAACCTATGGACACTTGCTGCCTTGTCGGGTGTATCACCCACTGAGCCACAGCCCTGCAATCAGGCTGGAGGCGACAAAGCAGATTCTCTGCAGTTCAACAGTCATCGATCAATACAGCCTCTGCCAGTGTCAATAGTTCCGAGCCTCTGACACCAGTGTCAATAATTCTGTGATTTCTCACCATCGGCTGGCTTTGCAGTCCCATGCCCTGCTCCCCTGGTACAACTACTGCCATCTGCTGATTGCTCGATCTGTGTGCTCTTCATTGCTCCAATCTGTGTCAGGGTGGGTGGGTGGGTGGGGTGTGTGTGGGGGGTGGGGGGTGAGGGGGGTGGTGAGTGCATATGTATGTGTGTGCTTGTGTGTGTGTGTATATGTGTCTCCAAGACCTAGAGAGAGAGAGTGTGTGTGTGTATGTTGTGTGAGAGTGTGGGTGTGTTTGTATGTGTGTGCGCGCGCGCATGTGTGTGTGTGTGTGTGTGTGTGTGTGTGTGTGTGTGTGTGTGTGTGTGTGTGTGTTTGTGTTTGGCAAGGGAGGGAGGGAGGGTAAGAAAGTAATGTATATGTTTTTGTTAATGTGCGTGTAAGTGTGCATGTGTGCATGTCTGTCTCTCTGTATGAATGTGTGTGCATGTGTGTGTTGTCGAGTTGATGTAAGCGTTGTCAGTTTTATCTATTTTTCTCCTCTTTTTTTTCTGTTTCTTCTTGTTGATTCTTTCCTTCTTTTGTTATATCTTTCATTACTCATCTGCTTTTTTCCCCCCCTCTTCTACTTTGTCTTCTGTTTCTCCTTCATGTTCACCTTTGTGGTCTGTTTCTTCTTTCTCTTTCCCATTGCATAATCCAAGCGGACATGACCTCTGTTCACAGCTCTGACAATGATTCAACAGCTAAAAACCAGACCCTCCCCCTGTCGGGTCATCTGTTAAATGACGCGCTCCGTTCTGTACACAATGCCCCCCTGCTGTCAATATTGACAGTCACCCGTGGCAGCACACCCCTTTCCACCGTCCTCCACCCCACGTCACCCCACCCCCACCCCAGTGCTTTTCACCAGTGGTGGAACGTCTGCAACACTTGTTTATACACAACCATGGCAGCACTGTCCTAAACTGACACTGGGGGGGGTGGGGGGGAAGGGGGGAAGAAGGAGAAAAAGAAAAAAATAGTGGGGTGTGGGTGGTGCTAACAGTACCTTCTATCTGCCTTTATATCAAAAACGTATTGCACAACAGCTTCTCTTTTCTTTCTGGCTTTTTGCCTGCAGGGCGTTCTTCAGTACAGGTCATGACCTCATTTTGCCAGCTGTTACAGGTACGGTTGATTTCCAAATACACGTTGTCAGTTCAGGAACCGTGTTTTCAGCACAGAACGTTCTGTCTGGTCAGGGTCCTTGTCGACCCCTCACAGAGCCGGGTCAGGACTGAATAATGCATGTTCCCCAAGTGGCTGAAATTCCCAGTCCATGATTTCTTAGGCAAGCTGTGTGCAGAACTCTGGCACACACACATGTGCGTGTGTGAGAAGAGGAGGCAGAGACTGGTGGTTGTGTGAATGTGTATGTGTATGTTTGTATGTGGGGGCGGGGGTGGGGGGCGGGAGAGGAATGTTGTGGGGTGGGGAGGTTGTTTACTGTTTAAGCTTATTTTTCTTTAACTGTAAATCATACTCTGTTAATTTCTCTACACAATCGACATAACCAATGCAAATATTGTGTCACTGACAGATTAGAAAACTATTTACCTAAACCATTAAAACCCTACCAAAATATTTCTGTTATGTGCTGAAATATTGCCACACATACCATAAATGAGAAAGAAAATCGGTCTTATCACTATGCTCAGGCCTTCATTTTTCAACTGGTCTTTAGGTTAAATCCTAGAAACCTTTATCTTGATATGCATCATACTTCTGTGTGATATAACCTGATCTCTGTCCATTGCATTCATGTGTGTGTGTGTGTGTGTGTGTGTGTGTGTGTGTGTGTGTGTGCATGCATGCGTGTGAGCGAGCAAGCGAGTGAGCGTGCGTGTGTGCGTGTGTGTGTGTGCATGTGTGTGTGTGTGTGTGTGTGTGCACGCGCGTGCGCGCACGCACGCGACCGAGGAAGCAAGTGTGTGTGTGTGTTTGGTAAAGTTTTCGTGCCCAAATGTGTACCACTATGAAAGCACTCACAGCCTTTGTTATTGAACATTATCACACTCACAGTCTTTTTTATAAAAACATTATCAAACATGCTTCAACAAGTCATCAAAAAGGCTAACAATGTCACCTCTCAAGCCTGACCAAGAGAACTTACATTCCGTGTCAACAAAGAAAATATGGATGGACTTTTTTTTTTTTTTAAACAATAAAATGACAAAAATTCTAATGATTCAAAATGGCAAAAATTAGACTTTAAACACAGATAATAATGCAACACTTCATTAGGAGTCACTTCAACATCACTGCACCATGTTTAAGACTAACATCAATCCAAGTCCTCCATTCCCCGTGTGTGTGTGTGTGGTGTGTGTGTGTGTGTGTGTGTGTGTGTGTGTGTGTGTGTGTGTGTGTGTGTGTGTGTGTGTGTGTGTGTGTGTGTGTGTGTGTGCCTGTAAGTGGGTACAGGAAGTTTTGCTTTTCCACTGACACACTGCATTTGTCTTGCTTGATCATACAGTCCCCCGTGTTGTTCATTTCTGACACCATTTTTTTTTTCACATTTTGATGTTAATTGTCACCACCCTGGAAACCTGTGCTAAGGAGGTAGAATGCATTATGAATACCAACTGTTGTTGTAGCTGTTGTCCGTAGTATCATTATCATTATTCCAAACAAAATCTGCATGCAATTCACTCAGCTGGGACCCTGTTTGAGGGAAATTAAACTGGTAGTAGCCAGGAGCACCCCTCAATGTCAGCTCTTTTGTTTCCAACTGTGGAATTCCCAAGCTTGGTTTTGTGGTCACTATTGATTCTCACGTTTACCAACATAGCCCCTTCTCTCTCTCTCTCTCTCTCTCTCCCTCTCTCTCTCACCTTCTCCTCTCCTCGCTGTTGTTTGCACTCATGATTGATTGCATTGATTTCATTTTCACCACGATCAATCTTGTGTGCCACAAACATGGTTTTGCTCGATTTTTTTGCTGCCACACATTTGGCTTCCCACATGTGAAAATCATCCAGCAGGTTATGTCAAGGAGCTGCTATTTTTAACACAGACTGCATATTATGTGTGTATGTGTGTGTGTGTGTGTGCATGTGCATGTGTGTATGTGTGTGTGTTTGTGTGCGAGCATTCATGCATGTGTGCATGTGTGTGTGTGTGTGTGTGTGTGTGTGTACCTTTAAGCAGCAAACAAGACACTTTAGACAGACCAGAGGAGTAACCTGTGGAACATATGACCAAAATGTCAGGATTCAAGTCTGAAACACTGCTGACTATTTATGCATGTATGTCATTTACAGGAGCTTGTGCTATTTTTGTGCCTCACAATCTGACAGGTGTTCCAGCTGATATCTGAAGGTAAAAGGCCTGGCCGGATCAACTGTGTCATTGTGCACTGAGAGCAGTTAACAGCAATCACTGGGTCTTTGATCTGACAATTACTCCACTGAAACAGGGTGCAGAAACACTGATCTCACTATTCTAATGTGCTTGAGCAGATCTCCCTAGTCTCCCCCCCCCCCACCCCCACCCTTATCTGAAGCAGGTAAAAGGCCTGGCTGGACCAACTGTGTCATTGTACAATGAGAGCAGTTAACAGCAATCACTGGGTCTTTGATCTGACAACTACTCCACTGAAACAGGGTGCAGAAACACTGATCTCGCTATTCTAATGTGCTTGAGCAGATCTCCCTAGTCTCCCCCCCCACCCCCACCCTTCCAACTCCACCCTGCCACAGTTCATACACCCACCCATGCATACACAACACATGAACAGAAAAACATGAAGACAGAAACATGTGACTGTCACCCACATCAACTGATGCTAAATTTACAAACACACTTATCAAACAACTGTGGAAAATATCACACGCACACACGCACACACACACACACAGACACAAACACACACACACAAAGCACACACACACACACACACACACACAAAGCATACACATACACACACACACAAACACACAACACACTCACACAAACACACAACACACTCACACACATACACACACACACACACACGCACAAATGCACAGCAAGAAACACTTAAAATTGTCCTAGGAACAGCATGGTAAAGACAGAGACATAAATTCACATATTTTTCTCCACAATAATTTTAGATTCAATAACTGCTCATTGAAGCTGGAAATAACATGTTAATGCAGCATATACATTTTTAATAAGAGAGGGAAAAGGTAGAGAATAAATAAATAAATAAATGAATACATCAATAAATAAATAGATAAATGAATGAATAAAATAAATAAATAAATAAACACATAAATAAATGAACAGATAAATGGAAAAACACAAAGAGCAAACAACAAACAACAAAACAAAACAAAATCCACAGCACAAAACACAGATGCGGAGACTGACCTGCTGGTGGCGTTCATGTTTGTGGCAGCCACTGTGCGGTTGGTTGTTCCCTCTTCCATCCTCTTCTCTATGTCAGAGTAGCTCACCACGGGAACCACTTGCAAGCCGTCCGCTGAAAATTCATACACACCACAACGGCAGCTGTCAGCCGGGTCTGCCTCCCCAGGTAGGCATGAAGCCTGCTGTGCAAAATGACTGCGTGTTTGTAAACCGCCTTGAGCTTGGTCTCTGAGTCTGACTGAGGCCAGGCGCTATATAAGTATCCATATCATCATCGACACACGTCATGGGTTCTTCAATGTATGTTTTTTTGTGGGTTTTTTTTTTTTCCATCTTGGGAATCATATTTCAACTGTCTCGTCCAAGATTGTATCATGTAAATGTCTACTTTAACAATCCTGCATTGGACATTTTATAACATGTTTCTCTTCCATATTTTTCCCCACTGATATTCTATTTCTTATTAGCCATTGTTTTCATTCCATTGATAATTTTTTACCTGCACTGTACAATCACATAAACGGAAATGTTTTTGAAATTGTGATCTAACATGAATATAATTTTTAAAAGTATGTACAAGTGAAATCACCACAATTATATGATGTATATATACATCATACAATGCAACGTCCAACACCATACCATAAAATGTATGGCGATCAAAACAAAAATATCACACACACACATACATAACATAAAGAAACATCCAACACCATACCATAAAATGTATGGCGATCAAAACTAAAATATCACACACACACACACACACATCCGTCATGTGATGTCCAACATCTTACCATAAAATGTGCAGTAATCAAAACAAAAATATCACACACACATACATTATGTAATGCAACATCCAAAACCTTACTATAAAATGTACAGTAATCAAAACAAAAATATCACACACACACAGACACATTATCTAATGCAAAATCCAACACTTTACCATAAAATTACAGCAATCAAAACAAAAACACACACACACACACACACACACACACACATTATGTAATGCAACATCCAACACCTTACCACAGAATGTGCGATATTCAAAACAAGAATATCACACACACACACACACACACACATACACCATATAACACGACACCCAACAACCTTACCGTAAAACCCATGCTTGGGGTGCTGTCGGATGCGCAGCCCCCCCTTCTGGGACTTGGTGGACAGGAGGTCGCGCACCTGTTCATTGTAGATCTCCAGCATGCTGAAGGTCACCTCAAACTCCACCTCCGCCCCCTCCCCCTTCTTCTGCTCGATCCCCTGGAATATTGCCTCACAGAACTGGGGCACCACGCCTGAAACGCAAGACATCATCAAATGCTGAACAGAAAACAAAGAAGAAATGGCACCATGGCTTGTGGTCCTGGTGCCAGTTGTATTGCTTGGTTCTAACTTTTTGACAGTTACATGTGACTAAATGTCACGAACTACACCACTGGTCAGTTCCATACTACACACAGTTAGTAGCGGGTTACGACCATACTAGGCTCTTCCGTCTGAGCAATGCAACTGGCTCCTGGTGAATAAAAAAGAAATTAACTCCATTCGAGCAAAGTCAGCTACAAACTCCAGTTCGTGTTTCACAGAACTGAAGCACCACACCTTAAAGGTAGGACATCACCAATTGCTGAACAGAAAACAAAGGAGAAAAAGGGCTATGGCACCATGATTTTGTGGCCCTGAGACGAAGAAAGAAATTAACTCATCTCTAACACGGTCAGCTACCAACTCCATCTCAAGCTTCACAGAACCAAAGCACCACATCTGAAAGGTTAACATAACCAAATGTTCATTAGAAAAGAGACAGAAAAAAAGGATCATGAACCATGAATTACGGTTCTGTACAAGAAAAAGAAATTGACTCATCTCTTGCACAGTCAGTTATCAACTCCATTTCATGTCTCAGAGAACTGAAGCACCACGCCTGGAAGGTAAACATCACCAAATGTTGATCAGAAAAAAAAGAAGACAAAAAAATTGAGGATTATGACATCATGAGTTACGATTTTGTACATGAAAAAAGAAAGTAACATATCTCTTGCAACACCAACAGCAGTAACAATAGTAGTAACAGATGTGGCAATAATTTCAGCAAAAGCAGCAGCTGCAGTAGTAGGAACTGGAAGTGGAGAGAATTATGATGGCATAGCAATGGGCGACATATTTGGGGAGACTTTTTTCTTCATGAATAATGGGGAGGAGGAAGATGACTGTTTGAGACTAAGTGAAAAGGCCGTACTCTAGACTTCCTTTCATGACATATCCCAAATCAACCAGGCCAGAGAGATACAGACAACTGCAGTGTTGGTCAGGAACTCAGAGAACCATTCCCAAAGATGCTTCTGTGCAGTGAATGGCACATGACAGGCTGGTTCCTGTCTTTCCATTTGAGCCCATGACAACTCAGCTCTGGGTAGGAGACTGCAACAAATCATTCAATGATATTTGCACTCTGACAGAGTTCTTCTTTTTTGTTCATGGGCTGCAACTCCTACATTCACTCGTATGTACACAAGTGGGCTTTTACCTGTATGACCATTTTTACCCCCAACCATTTAGGCAGCCATACTCCGTTCTCGGGGGTTGACAGAGTTGAAACCCATGTTTTCCCAGTTGTCAGTCCACAAGGCTAATCTCTTCGCCACTGCAACTAATGCTAAAAATAGCTCCACAACTAAGCAGTTATTGGCTTTGGTGAGGAGGTTTGTAAGTGGTATCCTGCATAAGTTGTACCAGAACAAGTATTACGGGACACCACCAAAAAGACTCAGCAGCAGTATTGTATTGTATTGTATTGTACTGTATTGTATTACTGCTGCAGTGCATACCCACCATTTCTTTTTTTTCTGCCTGAAAGTGTATTTGTTTTTACAAAGAAGATATTTCTACAATATTTTGCCAGGGACAACTCTTTTGTTGGCATAGCTTATTTTATATGTGCACAAAGTGCATGCTACACACGGGACCTTTGTTTATCATCTCATCTAAATGAGTATCAGACCGACCACCAGTCAACGTCTTGTGCAAGGGGAGGAAATACTGACAACCGTAGGATTCAATCCCATGCCCTCAGATTCTCTCGCTTTCCAGACGAACGTGTTACCACTGGGCCATGACTCTACCAGTGCAGGGTTGCCTCTTGTGGGCAGCCTTACGGCAACGTAACCACAACAGTTCCCTGCGGACCACTGCTAATGCAAGGACTGTGACAGCTTGAGACTGAGTGTGGCAATGAAAGGGAAACTCAGGAAGAGCATCAGTGTTAATTCCAAAAATCATGGAAGACAGGGCATCAAAAACAAAACAAAAACAAAAAAACCCACAAATCTTCAAAATCCACTTCTGGGGACAGAAAATAAGCACAGGTATAGCATTCACAATGTCAGAGATCTGTGCCAAAATTACCCTCACATTCAATGATATTTGTAACTTTCAGCCCATAAACTGACACACTTCAGTAACTTAGTTATAAGCATTATCAGGTCCTGCTTAATTACTGAATATGGTGACAATAAACTGAACAACCATCAATTTCAAACACAAATAAAAGCCATATTTGATTTTTAAAGAAAAGAGACAAAAAAAAAAAAATCAAAATTTTTAGTCAAAATTTGTGCATCTGGTCCTTTCTAATCTGAACATATAATTCATGTTTTGACCATCTGTGGTACAAAGATTAATTTTTGTTTCATGGGAAATGAGTGGGTGGATCGTTGTGCACAAAAAGGCACAATGAACATTTACAATGCCATAGAAATTCGTATTCCATATTCATTACAACTGCTGGAGGAAACTTGCTGGAACCATATCAATAAACTGAAACAGGAGTCTGATCCTGACAGACAAAATACTGACAATCGCTCGCAAAAAAATGATTGCGTGTTTACTTTTAAAACAAAAGGACATCACAGTAGCAGAAGGCTCACCAGTCAAATATACAGACTACGACTGGATGCCATGAAAACAAAATATACTTCAAATGTGACTTGCATTTGCGGCAATGAAATTACCCTCAAGCATATCATCTATAAATGTGAACAGTTAAAACCATATTTACCTATGCCCTTTACAAAATCTGCAGTTCCATCTGCATCCATTCCAAATGTCTTATCTGATAATCAACATGTATTTGAAATAGTTCAGAGTTTAATTTGGAGCCCAACTGGCTCTTTGATGTTATTCTACTGGTTGACTAGTTAGTTATTTTATTTCGTTTATATTCTTCTTCCTTTTTTGTTTTGTTTTTAATGCTAACTGAGGAGAGAGGAACAGGGAAAGTAGTGATGACTTAAGGCATGGGTGGGGTGGAGAAGATAATGGATTTTCGTCTAAAGTCACAAATGTGGATAGACGTTAAGCAAAAGAACGAACAAATCTGAAACATTCCTTGCAAACATGAACACTCATCCATCACACAGAAGGCTGCGGTTACCTTTGTTGACGCCGTAACCGACAATAGACCAACTCTTTCCAGATCCTGTCTGTCCATACGCAAACAGAGTGGAGTTGTAGCCTTCCCATGCATTGTCCAAAATGCCTTGACCCAGGTCACTGTACACTTTTTTCTGAAACAGTGAAAATAATGTTTTAAACAGACATCTGCTTTGAATACGTGATGACGATGATCTCTGTGCGTGTGTGTCTGTGTATGTATGTGTGTGTGTGTGTGTGTGTGTGTGTGTGTGTGTGTGTGTGTGTGTGTGCATGTGTGTGCATGTGTGTGTGTGTGTGTGTGTGTGTGTGTGTGTGTGTGTGTTTGTAAATGTGTGTGGGAAGAAGGATGCATGCAAGCATGTGTGTGTATGTGGGGGTGGTAATGTTAGATAGGGTAGTATGCATGTGTATGTGTGTACAGGGCAAACACATACAAGCATTTTAAACAGGATTCTATACTTCTCTTCCACTCCTTTATATTGAACTGAATGCATCAATAGTACTACTACCAACAATTTGTAAAACTGCGGTTCAAAACCAGCAGACACCTGAATTGGAAACAAATCTCTGCAATCACACACACACACACACACACACACACACACATATACACAAAGAGTGTTCAAAAGAAAATGACTTTAAGAACTACTTCACTTGCCCAACCACTGGTACTGTAAATAGAGCATGGAAAGAACCAGTACAGCAGAACAAGCAATGTCAGTGATCTGGCGGTCTCATACAGTTACTGCCTATTATTAGCACACAGTGGGGTCACCCGGACCTCAGACTTTGAGCCACACAGTAAACAAGAATGTTATTCTTCCACTGAACTGGTAGCAAATTTAAGTGCCTCCCCCTTCTCTCCCCCCCCCCCCCCCCCCCCCCCCCCCGACCCCCCATCCCCTGTGTACTAGTGGACAGTCACCCAAGTGGGTGTCACAGGGTCAGTTACAGTAAAGACCAGTACTTTTAGTGGTAACCTGGGTGCTTGTCTTTCGGATGAGATGAGAAATCTGAGGTCCAGTGTACAACAAGTATTTTGCAAACATAAAAGAACTTTGGCCAAGAGAATACAGTACATTACAATACAGTACTGCACAGCATAATACAGCACAATGACACAGTATAGCATTCATTCTTGGGGTTAGTTGGCCTTTCGGGAACCATCCCAATTGTGTGAGGATTGCCTCTTATGGGCAAGACTGTCCTAACACCCACTTGGGTGGGAAAGTGGGGATGTAACTTGGGTGAGACACTCCCCACTGCAATGGAATTGTTTCCTAGATAGTCAAGACATCAGTTCCCTCCTCTGCTGTCCTGACAGTCTTAGTCAGACACAACTCACACTCAGTGTTGATGCAATACAATATAAAACAGTACAGTACAGTTACAGTACAGTATGTACAATATTGTACATCAAAAATAACACAATAGATTACAGTGCAGTACAACACAGTGCAGTAGAGTTCAACACATCACAACACAATCCTCTAAAATCAAACACAGCACAGTGCAACACAGCATTACACATCAAAATGAAACACTACACAGTACAATTCCAAAAGCAACACAACATAATAAACACAACACAGCACATTAGAATGCAGTACAACACAGCACAGCGCAACACAATAAAGCACAGATCAGTCCAGTCCAACTGAACACCACTAAACACAAGGCAGCACAAGACGCCAGGAATGCACCAACCTGATCACAGAACTTCTTGCCATTGGGGTGGGACGTGTCAGGGCCGTAGTAACCATTGGCTTCTGTCTTGCAGCCATCGTGAGACCAGTAACTGTAGTCAAACGTGAATTTCTTGACATCGTCTTTACTATTGGGGTCAGTGATGGAAGTTGTTGCCCCTTGCATGTCGATAATGAGGGTGGCATTGCGGCTTTTCTCCCGACTGTTGTGTTCAAAGTTAAGGCCAAAACAGGACTATGTGTCCAAATTATTTGTGAACGATAATCAATAATGCAATGAAAATGAATAAGCACTGAACGCAGTGTTTATACATGCCAAATCAATTCAACTTAACTATCTCCAAAGAAAAATTCATGTGTGGTCGTGCTGCTAAACACATGGATCTGTTTAACTAATCAAGAAATCACATAAAATCATAAAATCACACTAAATTGACACATCTAGGAATATCATATTAGGAACACAGAATAATTTAAAACAAAATATATAGATACAGAAATAATAATAAAGTCTTCAGAGACATGTACTTGTTTGAATATATAAAGAGGATTAGGGACAAATACACTGTTAGCTGTATGTCTGCCCCAACATCTTCAGATACACACAAGTTTAAAAAAAAAAAAAAAAAGGTGAGGTGGCTATAGACACCCAGAACTGTTCCAATACATGCATGTGGATCACTCACATTGTGAAACGTGTGTGCAAATACATGCCCGCACACATGCATACACATACGTGCACATACACTTACACAGCACAACATAATAAACAATATTTCACCAAAATGCAAGTATATAGAATACAATACATTTGTAAATTTACTGTCTTTTTTTTGGGGGGGGGGGGGGTTGGTTGGTTGGCTGTTCACTGTATTTATAATTCTGGAACTGCTGTTAACTGTTTCCTGTGACTGAGACACTCTATCCTTTTTACTAGGACTATGAGACTATCCTTTTTCCTACTGAGTAACAGTAACTTATCCTACTGAGTATCTATCCTTTTTTCCTACTGAGTAACAGTAACTTATCCTACTGAGTAACTATCCTTTTTCCTACTGAGTAACTCTATCCTTTTTCCTGGGGCTGAGTAACTCTCTCCTTTTTACTGGGACTGAGAAACTCTATTCTTTTTCCTGGGACTGAGTAACTCTCTCCTTTTTCCTACTGAGTAACTCTCTCCTTTTTACTGGGACTGAGAAACTCTATTCTTTTTCCTGGGACTGAGTAACTCTCTCCTTTTTACTGGGACTGAGAAACTCTATCCTTTTTCCTGGGACTGAGTAACTCTATTCTTTTTCCTGGGACTGAGTAACTCTATCCTTTTTCCTACTGAGTAACTCTATCCTTTTTACTGGAACTGAGAAACTCTATTCTTTTTCCTGGAACTGAGTAACTCTATCCTTTTTCCTGGGACTGAGTAACTCTATCCTTTTTCCTACTGAGAAACTATCCTTTTTACTGGGACTGAGTAACTCTATCCTTTTTCCTACTGAGAAACTCTATCCTTTTTACTGGGACTGAGTAACTCTATCCTTTTTACTGGGACTGAGTAACTCTATCCTTTTTACTGGGACTGAGAAACTCTATCCTTTTTCCTACTGAGAAACTCTATCCTTTTTACTAGGGCTGAGAAACTCTCTCCTTTTTACTGGGACTGAGTAACTATATCCTTTTTCCTACTGAGAAACTCTATCCTTTTTACTGGGACTGAGAAACTCTATCCTTTTTCCTACTGAGAAACTCTATCCTTTTTACTGGGACTGAGTAACTCTATCCTTTTTACTGGGACTGAGTAACTCTATCCTTTTTCCTACTGAGAAACTCTATCCTTTTTACTGGGACTGAGAAACTCTATCCTTTTTACTGGGACTGAGTAACTCTATCCTTTTTCCTACTGAGAAACTCTATCCTTTTTACTGGGACTGAGTAACTCTATCCTTTTTCCTGGGACTGAGAAACTCTATCCTTTTTACTGGGACTGAGAAACTCTATCCTTTTTACTGGGACTGAGAAACTCTATCCTTTTTTCCTGGGACTGTGTAACTCTATCCTTTTTACTGGGACTGAGAAACTCTATCCTTTTTTCCTGGGACTGTGTAACTCTATCCTTTTTACTGGGACTGAGAAACTCTATCCTTTTTTCCTGGGACTGAGAAACTCTATCCTTTTTTCCTGGGACTGAGAAACTCTATCCTTTTTACTGGGACTGAGTAACTCTATCCTTTTTACTGGGACTGAGAAACTCTATCCTTTTTACTGGGACTGAGTAACTCTATCCTTTTTACTGGGACTGAGAAACTCTATTCTTTTTACTGGGATTGAGTAACTCTATCCTTTTTCCTACTGAGAAACTCTATCCTTTTTACTGGGACTGAGAAACTCTATCCTTTTTTCTGGGACTGAGAAACTCTATCCTTTTTCCTGGGACTGAGAAACTCTATTCTTTTTCCTGGGACTGAGAAACTCTATCCTTTTTCCTGGGACTGAGTAACTCTATCAGCTGATGTAAAAGTAGACTGGTATCCAGCATCAGGCATATTGACGTATGAACATTTCATGATAATGATTATTGTTGTAAACTATACTTCTGATCCATATTTTACTGACATGACTCTAAATCCACTTATCAATGATAAATATCTATTACATTTTTTGTGTTCACATCCAAGTTCTTTCAACCTGTTCTCTCTCTCTCTCTCTCTCTCTCTCTCTCTCTCTCTGTTATTTTTCTATTTCTATTTTGTTAGTTCAGAAAGTAGTCATATTCTAATTTTTTAAAAGAGAGGAGAATGGTAAGCCATCAAACTAACTGACTTGTCATACACAAAAATGTAAGAATTTTGGCACAAAATAAACATTGATAATTTATTAGATTTTTTAAGCTGTAAGTCTATCACAGTGTTGTTCAAAAACCTGCTTTTCAATGTTACCAGACATTTTCATTTGGAAATCATACGTTGATTTCATCAAGTAGTTGTTGAATACAAACACACACACACACACACACACACACACACACACACACACACACACACACACACACACACACACACAAACACACACACGATTTAACCACTGACAAATTATGTGCCAACAACATGATGACTACAATTGTACCATTTGTTAATGCCATAATATCTGGTAACCTACTCCTGCCCTTGCTGTTGTCTCTGACAACGCAGGTGGCCTACCTGGCATAACTCCAGTTCACACAGACATAACATAATCAGTTGCTAAAATAAAGAAATACAGAATACCATGTATGTCTGGTACTTTAAGTGTGTGTGTGTGTGTGTGTGTGTGTGTGTGTGTCTGTGTCTGTGTCTGTGTGTTTAGGGAAGGGAAGGGTTATCATTATTTTTTTAAAGTGTGATCAATCTGTATTTAGCCACTTTCATTTATTACTTACAAATTAAGTTCCTGCAATGGTTCATTTGTCATTTTAACTGGATCTGTCCAACAGTTGTCAGGAAGCGCAACTTTATTCTGGGCTGTAAAACTGACTCTTCACTATAATTTTCCCCTTGGTCTCTCTCTGTCTTATGCATGCACCACAGACACACACACACACACACACACACACACGTGAGCGCACACACACACACACACACACACACACATGTGCGCGTGCGCACACACACACACACACGCACATACATGCACACACACACACACTGCATGTTTATAAGTAATCAATGAAGCATGTATCGTTAAGTCTGTGCCCTAATAACATCCAACCTAAGTTAAAACCAGAACATAAAACATTCATTCCACTCCAACACACACACACACATACACACAAACACACTTTTACATAGCTTACTTTTATCAAATCTCTTGCATCTTGTTCATCAACCTTCACTTATGTGCCCATCACTCAGATAAATCACTTGTGTGAGTGTGTGCATGTGTGTATATTTGTGTGTGTCTGTCTGTCTGTCTGTGTGCATGTGTGTGTGCACATATGCGGGTTAATTTTTGTGTGCATGTGCATGCACACATGTATGTGGGTGAGCGCATGTGAGAACATGTGCATGTGAATTTGTGTGTGTGTGCACATGTGTGTGGTATGTCTGTTTTATCCAAACAGAAACTGCAAATCAGGAAATAAATACATGAGTAGTGCTTTTGCACATATCTTCTTTGGCATTTCATTCATTAATTTTGTGGATTGTTGCTAGTTTCTCTGTTTGATAAACTATGTGTTTTGCGATATTGAAATACATTTATTTATTTACCCAAAAAAACAAAAAAGAACACAATACCTGCCTGTTGCTACACTTGTCAGCCTACTACTCGCAAATAACTGCACGGTTAACAATTTTAAATCGTTATGCATACCAGTAATCATCATTATACTAATAATCATAACGACTGAATGCGGGCACACGGTATAAATAACATGCAAACAATGTTTAGACGTTCCGTCTGTATCCAGCAGCTGAAAAGGCGAAACATACGTTCCGCTAATCAATGTGAAAGTACACACTCAACAGTAATTATATCAGCATATTAGGGATCTGTATCAGTACTAACACCACAATCAAAAGGATATGAAAGGTCGCACTCTCACAGCCACTTTAACCGATTCTTCAGACATTTTGGTCTCTGTAGTTCTGCTTCAAGGCACAAGTAACGACCACCAGTTCTTTCTGACAGAGGTCCTGGTCACAGCACAACGCACACTTGCCCTCCCACCCGATTAATTCTCGGCCATGTTTGGCGCACTGTTTATGCTCTATTGTGATTGGTTGCTAGGCTGAGTCTCTCGCCACTCGACAGGAGATCAATCTGGAAACAAATTCCATAAACCTTCAAAAAGAAACTTATGTCCTGTTATCTACAGAGCAATATTTGGGTAGAAAACTTAAGTCCAAAATATTTCTGCGTGTTAAAACACCACAACCACGACCACTAACCATATTAATGCGTGCCCGATATTGTTACAATTCCACAAACCCCTTTCAAGTTTCACCCGAACTCTGGAAGAAACGGCGAACTCCGCTGCTGACGTCACATCACAGCAGACACGATTGTGTGGTTGAGAGCAGGAACACGAATTACTGTCAGTTTGTTCACTTTCGCAATAACTGTCTATAAGCAAACACAATTTTGAAAGACATGAGGCATGAATCAGTACCCCACCCCGATCGACCCATGTATGGCTTCTCTCTCTCTCTCTCTCTCTCTCTCTCTCCGAGTCTCTCTGTGTCTTTCATTTTGATTTTTTTTTTTTAATCAGTGACAGGACGGCCTGACGCCGATTAGTGCTCGAAAAAAACAACACATCAACATTCAGTTTTGAGCGCGCGTGTGTTGCTCAACTTGAAATAACAAGTGGTCAAATAAATTTAGTATTGCTCCCTAGTGTCATAGCAATCATCCGCACTGATTAGTAATGCTGACCCGGGTCCAAACTGACGGAAACTTTGGGTGTTTTGATTGCATTGAATGATCATGTATTATAAATCAAGCTGTACTGATAATTATGTACATACAAAATGCTTTATCTTATGTAGGCCTATATGATATCTATAATGCTTTTTGTGGGATCGTACCGATGTGTCCATGGCCGAACCCGGGTCACAGTTCGACACCCCAATACTGCAATTGTGTATATAGCCTACCTGAACATGCGGTGGGTCACCAGGACACCCCCACACGACAACAACCAGGACAGGGCGTGTGACTGATGCTGTGTGGGGCCCGGGTTCCCCTGGCTGAACCAGGGGGCCGTTTAACGGCGGTCGCACACAGACATCAGTCATCCAGAGCGCGCCCCCCTATTGTGGATCGTCGCCACTGGGACAAGACAAGACATCGCGAGGACCAGCCTCGGACCGACAACCAGGACTCCACCACCCGAACACAGCCAGGACACAGCACGGACCACGGACATCGCCGGCGGCCAGCACACAGCAAGGACCCTCCTCCGTCGAACAAGACCACAGGACCAACGCCTTGACCACGTCACACACCCATGGAAAAGACCACAGCCATGAACAACTTGACCTTAAGAGCATAAAGCCGATAGGTCGTTAAACTCCATTCTACCTACATGGGTCAGATGGACGGCCGGGTGCAGCGACTCCCGATTCCGGCTCCTGTTCCCGTTTCACCTACTAGATCTTTGATCGTGCCGCCATCCAGGCTGTCACAAGTTTGACTCTTTCGCCCTCATTCACCACTCTTTCACCTCATTCATCAGTCCCGTTTCGGCTTACACCTGCTGCCTCTCTCTCTGTCTCTTTCTCTCAAACAATCAAACACACACTCCTGTTGTGCACTATCAACTTCTTCACTTTCGAACACTCGTAATTTTAGTTGTAATTATCTTCAGGTCTTGAGACCTGTATATACCATGCATGTATAAGTGTGAAGAAGGAGTTAAAGGTTGTTGACCATTATCTGTAAGTTATGATTTATGTGTGAGTATGTCTGACATATCAAGAATGAGAGGCCATGATCTGAATGGTCGATCCGACGTTGAGGTCAGTTGTAAGTGATGCGTCAAAGGCGGAATATTATAGGGAAAAAGGCGTCATGGATAGGCATTGGGTGATTCGAGTACAGAGTGTTTTCTAATTGTTGTTTATTTCATTACAGCAAGTGAAAGTGTCTGGCTCACAGGAGAGAAAAAGAGAGAACAGACGGACTAGAAAAATAATGTTTCCCATCATGTGTGTGTATATGTGTGTGTGTGTGTGTGTGTGCGAGTGAGTGAGTGATGGCAACAACCACATGCAATCCAGTCTAAGCCAGAACACGGACGTCCATTGTTAACACTGAGTTATAAAAGCATGTTGAGTACAGTGAATATTGTATTGTATTATATTAATTTTTTGTCACAATAGATTTATCTGCATATAATTCGAGCTGCTCTTCTCAGGGAGAATGCATCTGTCACTCCAGTGAAAGCACCACCTGATTTTTTTCTGCCTGGAACTACATTTGTTTTCCTGTCAAAATGGATTTTTTATACAGATTTTTGCCACAAACAACTCTTCTTGCCATGGGTTCTTTTATGTGCATTAAGTGCAGTGCTGCACAATGGACCTTGGTCTATTGTCTCCTCCAAGTGACGAGAGTTAAGACGTCTACTGAGTGGAATGGGGGAGAAAATACTGGAGAATGTGTGCTCAATTTCTCTCACTTCCAAGGCGGAATTGTTAGTACTTGGTCACCACTCCTGGGCTCACACTGCTCCAATTCACCCCACCATTCCCCCAGCCATGTGATTCACCCTGGTGGATGAGGAGTGCAAAGCCATTCGCAAGACCAGATGGTGGGTGACCACTCCATCATGTTTCATCTGGCAGCCTTCGACGTCAGTGAACAGAAGGGACTGTGCTCCAGTTCAACTTGGAGGTGCATGTTATGTATGAATGTTCTACTAATATTTTCATTATTATCATTATTGTTATCTATTATCATTGTTGTTGTTTTTTTTATTATTGTTACTCATTATCATTTTCATCACAATAAAGAACTAGAACTTTCTAGTCTTGAAACCAAAGTAGTAAAACAAAACTGTGCACTGGAAACCGATAACCATTCAATCGTATTACATAAGCTAAACAGAGAAGAATGAAACAAAGATATCTGTTTCACAACCATTCTGTTCTGAAAATGTGCACTCCCTCTCTCTCTCTCTCTCTTTCTCTCTCTCACACACACCCACACACACGCACACACACACACACAGAAGCCCTTGAAAATTACAACTGCTTTTAATATTATCATAAAAAAAGCACCTCATCCACTCATTACACAAAGTCCGTTTTAGTATTTCTGCTCTCAGATATTTATTATCTGTGCACACATGTGCATACTGAATACATGAAAAAGATTCTATTCACATATATCACAAGGTATTCCAGATATGGCAAACTGGCCGACAGCATTCACATATAATGCAACTGCATATCTACAAATTGTCTCTCTATATATATGTGTGTGTATATATATATATATATATATATATATATATATATATATATATATAAGCACTCATGTACACATGCATGCATGCATGCACACACACAGACACAAACATCATATATGTATGACTTTACAAGTATATATACATAAACTGACACACAGACGCAACAGAAGACTGGCCACTTTTCAACAGCTGAGTTGCCAGGTATGACAAGGTGCAGTGCAAGTGCTTCCGACACAATCAAAATCACAATCTATTCTTCTGACATATTAAAAAAAGCTGAGTTTACAATGAACTCCACTTTCCTTAGCACATAACAAGATGGCAAAGCATACATGAAGACACACCCACATGTACAAACACAAACAGAAATTTCTCCATGTGTCTGCCAACATAAAAAAATTCTACATTTTCTGATACTGGAGCAGAGTTACAATACATGTCTTGAAGAGATATGCTCTCTTCCTTCCACTCTAAGTCTCCATGCCCCACAGGGGCTGACCCAAGTCTCTCCTCCAGTGCTATTTGGTAAACAAGAAGAATAAACACTGCAGTTTCTCATTTCTGAAAAATTAGATACAATCAACTTTTCTTAAGAAAGATAGATGAAGAAAAAGAAGAAGAAAAAGAAAAAACCTGCTAAAATAGTTAAATTCATTGTATGTGTATTATGACATTTTCAAATAAAGCACTGTTTAAATGAAACAGTTAAAGGTCGTTAAAAATTCAACACGGTTTAAGATCGAAGGTCCACTGAAGTGTCCACCAGTTTCAGAAGAAACAAAGTGAATGTGCAGCCACACTTACACACACATACATATACATATATAAATGACATCACTCTTTCAGATTTATTATAGTCCAGCAGGTTGCTGGCTTTTCAGTCAATTTGTTACAGACAACCAATCAGACTAACCCTTACAGTCTCAGTTCTCTCTCTCTCAATCTCTCTCTCTCTCTCTCACACACACACACACACACATACACATGTCATCCCTTTCTTATCATGCATGTCTTCAGTGAAATTATTCTTTTTAAATGTATACATGAATGCAAAGAAATGATAGAGACACAGCATTTCATGACAAAAATTAGTACAATGATGCAAAACAACACCATCACTCAGTATCTGTGCTCTTCATTTGTAGGTGTTTGATGACACTTTCAACATATAAATTGTATGTGAGAACGAGAGAGAGAGAATGTGCGTGTGCACATGTGCACATGTGTGTGTGTGCGCACACTTATGCGAAATGTGCATATGCCTGTCCAAACAACTAAATTTATGATTATTCATGAACTATGTGTCATGTAGTTTTGTGTCAAATAAAATTAAAATGAAAACATATTCAAATATATGGCACCTTGAACGTTTTCCAACAATCAGTGATCACGGTGAATAATTATTTCGTTTCTAGACTGACTTTGAGAACAGTTTTGCAGTGTTACTTACATCACAGTTTAACATAAAGAAAAAGAGTGAAAACAAGCACTCCATCTCCCTGCCCTGTCCCCAAAGAAAACAAAAACAACACTTTAATATTAAATGTCAAACTGATGAGAAAAGGAATTAAACAAGAGCAAGAACTCAATTCTTTGAAGCTTGACGTCAACAGGTAGGTAAAACAGCACTTCTGTGTTCATCAGCTGGAAGTGCAACCCACAGGGAATATTGTGCAGGTTACAGTAAGACTTCAGTGCCACTGCTGTATTGTGTCAATGACAAACTGGTGCAGAACACAAGGAGAGAGACAGCAAATTGTCAACATGTGGACAGCCAAGAAACCAAAGACAGCTCAGAGAGGGTTTTTATATGGGTGGCTGGTTTTGCTCTCTTTTCTAGATAGTCATATTTTATCTTTTCAGGGATCAGTGCATGTTGATTGTTTTATCTGGTTTTGTTTCCATAGCCAATCGAGTCAGTTCACTGACAATGTCGCTTGTGGCATCTTCAAACATGAAGAGGATTGAGGCACTAGCAGATCTGTAAACACATGGAGAGAGAGAGAGAGAGAGAGAGAGAGAGAGAGGGAAAGAGACAGACAGACAGACAGAGAGTGCGAGTTGGGTTGAAATGAGTTGTGTTAAATGAGGTGTTGTGTTGTGTAATTTGTGTCTTGTCTGGTGGGTTCCACTGTATAAGGACTGGAGATTTTTCACATCTCCCATGGACTTACAGACCTCATGGCATCCTAAATCACTTCATACATTGAAAAAAAATATTACCCATGCGGATGATCAAGACTGCCATTGCAAAGATCCTGCAATCCATGTCAATGTTTGGCAGGTTGTAGATCAACAAAATGAAAAGACCCAGGTTGTATCACCTACACGCACTCACTCTCACACACACACTGGCTCATAGCCACTAAGTGCCAGGATATGAAATGGTCACATGAGTCCAACATAAGTTGTAGCCAGTGAACACAGGAAGAAAAAAATCTCATCTGACTGTACAACACTCATTGCCAGCAGCCGTAATCTTCATTCTCCTGGTTACACTTTCACTGATATCATGAAGCTCAACCAGTTTTCTTTGCATCTGCAAATGTCACACAATATCAATAACAACACCTAAAATGAATACCCATATGACTATCTTCATGCATGGCCCTGACTTTTCTCTCTCACTCCACTTTTCAGCTGGCCGTTTCCTAAAAAGATGTTATATTTCTCACCATCTACAGGTCTGGTTTGTCACTCATGAGCAAAATGTTCAAAAGACACATCACAATCTTTAAGTTTGTTTGCACAAAACGTTCATGATTATGTCACAATCTCAAGTGATGAACCCAACTGCTCACAAGTACTGTCACTGTCAGACTGTGAGACTGAAACAGGGTAAATCCATGTGTGTGACACAAAAGTCTTTCACACAATGGAGCAGGTTCAAACTATGTGTGTATCAATGATTTCCCACACCTTGGTGCCTAAACCGCAATATGTCTTCTTGACAGTGTTATGAACCAACCAGAGTGCCGTGTTTCACCCCACATGCATTTTACCTTTCCACATTTTGCCTACAAACTTTCGAGTACGTTCATTTCGCTTATGCCTTGTGCACCAGACTTCAATACTGTGAATACCAATTTGTATTTTGAAAATGTTTATTTATGGCATCAACACCTGTTAATTTTTTTTTTTAGATAGGGAAACAGCTTTGTGGTCTTTTTCTCTCTCTTTCTCTGTGCCATGTGACATGCATTCTCAATGTAAATTGTATACAGGCATGTGTCAAGTATTTCCATCTGTCTTTTGTCTGTTTTCGTAATGTTTACAAAGTAATCTTTTATCTGTCTTTTATGTTTCATAAGCGTCTACAATGGAATCTTTTACCTTTTCAAGACATTCGTTTTATCTGTGAATGGCTGGTCTTCATGCTCTTTGTGCTCGCTAACAGCTTCAGATTTCACAAGACTGAATGCAGATTCATTTTCAATTTTCTCATTCAAATGCTTATTCCTGTATTACTACAATGTTCAGTTGTACAATGTGTGCAAAATGCATGATCCGATTCTGTTTAAGCAGCTGAAAGAAGTTTCTATCAGAAAATGTTAGCATGGCCTCACCTGTTTCCAAAACCAACATGGGTGCATAGGATAAAGGAATATGAGTGTGTAGGCGAAACGACCCTGCTGACATGATGATGGAAAAGGAGGGTCTGAGTTAGTTTGAAAACAAAGTGTAGGCAAAACGCACAAAGGCGAAACACGTGGCTCCTGTATCAACAGTCAGCTGTCATACAGACTGACCGGGGGCCTGTGGAGGCTGGTTGTCCACAAACAGGGAGAAGGAATCCACAAACGTGGAGTTGCTGCAGCTGTCCATCACCTGCTGCCGACTGATGGGTTCACTGCTGCTGCACTCAGAGTACGGCACTGGCTGGGCCGACAGCCAATCAGAGTTCGGCATCTGTGCACCGTGGTGGTTGATCATGATGTGCCTCATCAGGCGCTCCTGCTGACGGAACACAGCCGAGCAGATGGGGCAGCGGATGAAGTTCCTGCAGCGCTTCTCGTGTCGACGACGGTTGATCTCCACGTGGAACAGCTTGCCGCAGAGCTGACAGGGCAAGTCCTTGACCTCTTTGTGACTGGCAATGTGGGTCTTCAGATTGGTACCATCGTAGAACGCTTTGCCGCACACGTTGCAGATGAAGTCTTTCTGATTCCTGTGCACCTTCTCGTGAACAAACCTGTGACAGAACAATTCAAGTCTTGCAACAAAGAGTGAAAGTATAACTGACTTTATTCATTCATTTTCATGTAGCACATGAAACCTGTGGCTCTGTTCTATTTCTGATGCATGAAACTTGGCAGCCCAGGGTTCACACTATCATGGGGCACTGGCAGAAGAATGTTCAATCTCTTTCACAGACTCGGGGAAAATTTCCTGATCCTCTAACATAAAAAATACATAGTTTTATACACATCTAAGGACTTTTTCAAGACCCTTCTTCTTCTTCTCCTTCTCGTTATCTCCTTCACCCTCTCCTGGGTAAAGTAAATGGGGTGCCAAATAAAACTGTTCACCAGACCCTACACTGGTGATAAATAAATGGACACTATGATTTTTCTTCCTTTCTCACAAAGTAAAATTAACAAGTTTCCCACTTAAATTTCATCCATATATATATATATATATATATATGGATGAAATTTAAGTGGGAAAAAAAAAGTATGTATATATATGGATGAAATTTAAGTGGGAAACTTGTTAATTTTACTTTGTGAGAAAGGAAGAAAAATCAAAGTGTCCATCTATTTATCACCAGTGTAGGGTCTGGTGAACAAAATAGGTGTTTTTCAACTTTGTTTTATTTATTTTATATATATATATATATATATATATAACTTTGATACATGTATATATACATACACAACTTCTTGAACAGTGCATACCTGTAAATATATAACTTTACTTTGATAATCTAAAAATGTCCAAATATTCTAGATATTTCATGACTTTTCCAAAATTGAACAATAAAATACCCAAGTATAGTTATTATATACACTTCCAAAAGTATGAGATTGATAACTGGGGAGAAAACAAGACAATGAAGAACTAAGATTTATGTACGCATTCAAGACAATTACAATGAAAGAAATTCAAATGAAGCTGATCCTGCAAACTGTCCTCTCTCCAAATGCACACGTACAAGTTCATACCAAGGTAAACACCAGCCTTACACAAAGAAGTATACAACCATACAAACATACACACCTATAAACCAGAGAAAACTGAACGAATCAGGCAGCATATGTGTGTGAGCAAGAAAATGAATAAGAGTTTGCATGTGAGGAACAGAGTGGGCAGACATTTGTATATGTATCTGTATATATACGTGAGTCGGAGTGTGTGTGTGAGGGAATGTGTGTGTGTGTGTGTGTGTGTGTGTGTGTGTGTGTGTGTGTGTGTTGGCAAGTGTACATGGACAGGTTTTTAGGTATTTTTCAAATTCTGAGCACGAGTGACAAGAAATACTAATAGTAAAATTGTGAAACATCTTTTCATCAAACCCCTCACTCCCCCACCCTCCATCCACCCCACACCCTCCCCTACACTCCCGCTGCCGCACCCTGTCCCCCTTTCCTTACTTGTTCTTGTAGTGCTTGAAGGTGGCCTCGCAGTACCGACACTTGTGGGGTCGCTCCCCTGTGTGGGTGACCATGTGGCTCTTCAGAGTCACCTTGGAGGGGAACTCCCGCCCACACACCTCGCACATGGCTGGCTTGGGCTTCCACTTGCCCCAGTAGCCCGGCGTGGCTGAGCACTTCTTCTGGGGGTTCTCCTTGTGGATCCGGATGCCATACACCGACTTGAACTCCTTGCCGCACAGCTCGCAGGCGTAGTTCCCTTCCTCCGTCACTTTTCTGTTGGGGTGGAATACAGCATGGTGATATTGTCATGGTTCAGTGTCATGGAATAGAGCATGGTGATATCATTATGGGTCAGTGTTTGGCATGGAATACAGCATGGTGATAACATCATGGTTCACTGGCATGGAATACAACATGGTGATAACATCATGGTTCACTGGCATGGAATACAGCATGGTGATAACATCATGGTTCACTGGCATGGAATACAGCATGGTGATAACGTCATGGTTCACTGGAATGGAATACAGCATGGTGATAGCGTCATGGTTCACTGGCATGGAATACAGCATGGTGATAACGTCATGGTTCACTGGAATGGAATACAGCATGGTGATAGCGTCATGGTTCACTGGCATGGAATACAACATGGTGATAACATCATGGTTCACTGGAATGGAATACAGCATGGTGATAGCGTCATGGTTCACTGGCATGGAATACAGCATGGTGATAACGTCATGGTTCACTGGAATGGAATACAGCATGGTGATAGCGTCATGGTTCACTGGCATGGAATACAGCAAGGTGATAATGTCATGGTTCACTGGCATGGAATACAACACAGTGATAACCATCATGGTTCACTACAAAGTCATGGTTCAATGTCATGGAATACAACATGGTGATATGGTAATGGTTTGATATCATGGAATACAGCATGGTGATATAGTCACTGTTCAATGTCATGGAATACAAAATAGTGATATCATCATGGTTCAGTGTTTAACATTGAATGCAGTATACTAGTATAGTGATACTGTCATGGTTTTGTGTTTGGCAAGGAACACAGCATAGTGATATCATCATGGTTCAGTGTCAGGCAAGGAATTCAGCATAGTGATATCATCATGGTTCAGTGTTTAGCGTCGAATGCAGCATAGTGATATCATGATTCTGTGTTTGGCATGGAATATAGCATAATGATATGGTCACGATTTAGTGCTTGGTATGGAATACAGCATAGTGATATTGTCATGATTCAGTGTTTAGCGTGGAATACAACATAGTGATATCATCATGGTTCAGTGTCAGGCATAGAATATAGAATAGTGATATAGTCATGATTCAGTATTTGGCATGGAATACAGCATAGTGATATCATTATGGTTCAGTGTCAGGCAAGGAATACAGCATAATGATATCATCATGGCTCAGTGTTTAGCATGGAATACAGCAAAGTGATATTGTCAAGGTTCAGTGTTTGGGATTGAGTGAAAGTGAGCTCATCAAACAACAACAAACATTTAATTCATTTTTCTAATCTTGATTTGTAAGAAACGAATGTCAGTCTCCGATGTTATGTGATATACAATTGTGAAATCAGATAAAGCCATCATTATTTCAAGAGGAGAATTGTTTTTCTCGTGTATTTTAGTATTTCAAAGAAGAAACACATAAATGCACATGGATGGATTATTCTTTTACGACCATCATCCCCTGCCCTTTAAAAAGGAAACACACACACACAAACAGATAACATAAAACAAAAAAACTGAAAAAAAGCAAGAGACAGACAAAGACTAATCACAAGACAAACGCCAAAGTCCAAAGGAACCGACATTTCCTTATATTTGTTGAGCTCATCATGCGACTCAGACGGAAAAAAGCAAATTAAAGACAAATGTCTACAGCCAAAGGAACTAATACTTTCTTATATTTGTTGTGAACGTTGTGCGACTTAGACAAAAACTAATTAAAAACAAACACATACAACCAAAGGAACTTGCATTTCATTATACTTCTTGAGCACAATGTGGAACTCAGACAAAGACCAATTAAAGACAAATACCTACAACCAAAGGAACCAACATTTCTTTCTATTTTTTGAGCACATTGTGTGACTTAGACTAATCAAAGACAAACACCTACAACCAACGGAACACACATTTCCTAATATTTGTTGAGCACGTCATGCGATGTAGACAGAAAAAGTCTAATAAAATACAAACACAAAAGACCAAATAAAATACAAACACAAAAGACCAAAACAAACTCACATTTCCTTGTAATTGTTGAGCACGTCATGCGACGTAGACAGAAAAAGGCTAATAAAATACAAACACAAAAGACCAAAAGGAACTCACATTTCCTTGTATTTGTTGAGCACGTCGTGCGACTTCTCGTTGTGGGTCTTGAGGTGCCACAGCAGGCCCCCTGATGACCGGTACGCCTTGGAGCACAGGGTGCAGGTGAACGGCCGCTCATCCGTGTGCATGCGCCGGTGGTTCTTCAGCTCTGTGCTACCAGGGAACACCTTGCCGCACTGCTCACACCTGTGCAGCTGGGACTTATCGATGCCGTGGTCCCTGATGCGGTGCTTGGACAGGGAGATGTTGCTGTTGAACACCTCCTGGCAGTTGGGCTCCGTGCAGCGGATCTCCTGACTGCCAGATCTGCCCGCACCATCAGATGGGTTATGTGAGTACAGTGTACTGTAACAGCCAAGTGGTTAAAGTGTTGGACTTTCAGTCTGAGGGTCCCGGATTCAAATCTCTGAGGCGGCGCCTGGTGGGTAAAGGGCGGAGATTTTTCTTATCTCCTAGGTCAACATAATGTGTAGGCCTGTTAATGCCTGAAACCCCTTCATGTGTATACACACACAGAAGAACAAATACTCATGTTAAAGATCCTGTAATTCATGTAAGCCTTTGGTGGGTTATGGAAACAAGAACATACCCAGCATGCACACCCTGAAAATGGAGTATGGCTGCCTACATGGCAGGGTAAATAAACAAAATGGTCATACACTTAAATCTTACATGTCTGTACGAGTATATGTGTGCATGACTGAAAGCTGATTGAATGGCACAGGAAATGAATAATGGGCACTGAATGGCAGCCGTCAGTCAGCTCTACCCAGGTAGGCAGCCTCTTGTACAAACGACTCTGTGTTTGTAAAACGCTTAGAGCTGAGTCTCCGATCAAGGATAGGCGCTATATAAGTATCCATATTATTATCATTATTATTATCATTACCCGTTTTTCATAACATATTTCTCTGTGTGAAATTCGGGCAGCTTTCCCCATGGGGAGTGTGTCACTTTTATTCAGCACCACCCCCATCCCCCTTTTTTGTGTTTTTCTGCCTGCAAATGTATTTGTTTTCCAATCACAGTAAAGTTTTCTATAGAATTTTTCCAGGGACAACCCTATTGTTGTTGTGGGTTCTTTTACATGTGTTAAATGCATGCTATTCACGGGACCTCAGTTTGTTGTCTCATCTGAATGACTTGCTCCAGACCACCACTCAAGGTTTAGTAGAGCGGGAGATAATAGAACTGAGTGTTTGCGCAAACTTACTGCACAGACAGGCATGTGAATGATTCAGGACGACACAAAAACAGGGCCAATGAATCGGTTCCAAGGCGGTGTCAAAGAGTGCGGCGTATCCCTGTAAGCTACAATGAAGATGGTACAGCACATCCGCTTAAAAAACATAATAAATAAATAAATGAATTTAAAAAGAGGATGGGGAGCAGATGCCTGACCAATGCACAGACCCAAAGTTCTTGTCAGGCGTTGAGAGAATTCCAAGTACTAAAAAAAAAAAAAAAAAAAAAAATTGTAACATAGACATAACAGACTAAACAAGATATAAAAATAATTAAGCAAATATACAAGTATATGAATTAAAACAGAAGACTGTTTCAGATCGAAAGGACTTAACTTACTGTGATTTTTCTGTGTTGCTTTTTCTGATCAATCTTCTGTGTGTGTGTGTGTGTGTGTGTGCGCGCGTTTCACTTCTTGTCTTTTCCCCCCCCTTTTGTTTATCTCCTTTGTTAAAAATGTCTCACATATCTAAAGCAACTGAAATGGTAATATGGAAATGTTTTTCATGATGATGAATAAAGAAAGAAAGAAAGAAAAAAGACTGCCACTCCCAAACTGGCCAGTCAAGCCACGAATGACGCTGCACCAGAAACCTCACCCACAGTACAACTCCATAGTCTCCCAATACTGAAGATATCCTACTAATACAAAACAAAACAAACAAAAAAACCCCCCACAAACTCACTGTGATTCTGTGTTTTTATTCTGCTTCAGCCGGTGCTCCCGGCTCATGTGGCTGTTCATGGACAGTTTGTCGGTGAACTCCGCCTCACACAGGATGCACTTCATCTTGTCCATGGTGCGGAAGTGGTACTTGCGGTGCCGGTTCAGTCCACGCAGGGAATAGCAGATCACGTCGCAGTCTGGGCACTGGATAGAGCCATCCTTGTTCCGTAAATGCTGGGCAAGGAAAACGTGGTTTGGGATGGTGATAACTTGAAACTGAAGGTGAACCTTTATCTACAATAATATGGTACAGTGGAGTGGTATCATGGTAATTAAATAACATAAGAACAAGAGAGAGAGACAGGGAGAGAGAGAGATGACAGGCATCAGACATTAGACTATATAAAAGACTGAAAATGTCCCCGGTATCAATTGGCATGAAAAAGTTGTGCATGCTTTGTGTACTTGATAGTTGATATCAAATCATATAGTCTGTGAATAAGATTCACTCCAGTCAACAGTTGTTGGGTTATCTATTATCAAAGGTGGGCAAAAGAATAGAAAATGAACAGACAAGGAAGGGATTCAGATAAAAACTTAAATATTACAGGTAAAAAGAAAGAAAATCAAACTGTTGGCAAGATTTAGTACTCACAGCTGCAGCTTCAACTTTTTCCACCTCCTGAGGCTTCTCAGGGGCACAGACAGACAGACAGACAGACAGAGACAGAGAGACACAGAGAGAAACACAGAGAGAGAGGGATGACAGACATCAGACATTAGGCTACATATAAATGACTGAAAACAACCAAAACCCTGAAAGGTTTGAAAAAGTTCTGAGTGCTTTATGTACTTAATATCAATTCATATAGTCTGTGAATTGGATCTAATCAACACCTGGTGGGTTTGGGGTTGTTGTTTTTTTTTGTAAAAGTGGGCAAAAGAATGGAAAATGACCCCTGCCGGAGTCTGCACTGGTTGGGTCAAGGTTAAGTATGTGTAATTAAAATGAGTAGACAAGTAAGGGGTTCAGATAAAAACTGAAAAGTTATAGGTAAAAACAAAGAAAATCACACTGCTGACAAAGTGTAGTACTCACAGCAGGAGCTTCAACTTCTTCCACCTCCTGAGGCTTCTCAGTAGCAGGCTTGTTTTCTCTCCTCCTCCTCACCCGTTCCTGTCTCTCCTCCCTTGCTTTTGCTTTTCTCTCTTTGGTTGTGTCAGATTTTCTCCTGTGTTCAACAAACACTTTTGATGTGCTGCTTTTTCTTTTTCCTCGAGTTCTCAAGTTTGTCTCTTGCTCTTTTGCCTTCCGGGTCAACCTCGGCCTTCCTCTGCGAGGTTTAGTCTGGTGGTAATCTGGGTCATCTGAAGATTCCTCATTATAGGATGCAAAATCTGACGAGTCATAGTCTTGCCAGTTATCAGCAGGCGGGGACTCTTTGTCACCGCTGTCTTCATCTTCATGGTTCTCAGTGCTTACATTGATAAAGAACTGTGTGGGTTTCTCTTCTTTGGCCTTGGTGGTTCTGGATGACTTCTGCTTTCTGATCGATGGAGACCTGTCAGTGTTCTTTTCCGTGGTCTTAGTTTCTAGTTCCACTGCTGGCTCAGCCTCCTTTTCAGAAGATTTGGTTTCTGTCTTAACACTTTCCTGTGTTGGAAGGGGATGTTTCTCTGGCTGGCTGGCACAGCCTGAACTGTTTGTGGACGGTGGATAGCAGTAAGGAAACACAGCACCAGATGTGTTATCTTTAGGGGGAGCTGGCTCTGTCCTCTTAGGCTTGGGGAGAAAAATACCACAGGCCGCCAGCTTCTTGGCAATTTCCTCATGCATTTTCTTGTGGCGGTTGAGCTGGCCAAGGTTGGCATACTCCAGGTCACACTCGTCACATTTGAAAGTCTTGTGGGTGGTGACTTGGTGGTCCAGGCGCTGGTGGTCGATGAGGTCGCTCTTGACGAAGAACTCCAGCATGCAGATATTGCAGCTGAAGGTCTCCATCTTGATGGGGAACTCCTTGATGTGGTTGATGAGGTCCTCGGAGGTGGGGTGCCCGATGTTACAACAGGGGCAGAAGAACTTCTTCGTGGGAGGCTCAGTGCCATCACCGTCTGCTGGGGAAGGGCTGCTTGTGGAGGTGGAGGTCTTCTTCTTCTCCCAGTTCTTCCTCTTGCCACGCTGAAAAATAGTGACTGAATGAGCCTGCATTTAAATACCAAGAAATTTGCCACTCTGAAACATAGTGACTGAATGAACCTGAATTCTAACACCAAGAACCTTGCCACTCTGAAACATAGTGACTGAATGAACCTGAATTCTAACACCAAGAACCTTTCCACTCTGAAACATAGTGACTGAATGAACCTGAATTCTAACACCAAGAACTTTGCCACTCTGAAACATAGTGACTGAATGAACCTGCATTTAGACACCAAGAACCTTTCCACTCTGAAACATAGTGACTGAATGAGCCTGCATTTAGACACCAAGAACCTTGCCACTCTGAAACATAGTGACTGAATGAACCTGCATTTAGACACCAAGAACCTTTCCACTCTGAAACATAGTGACTGAATGAGCCTGCATTTAGACACCAAGAACCTTGCCACCCTGAAACGTAGTGACCGAGTGCAGGCTCTGAAACCTAGTGACTGAATGAGCCTGCGTTTAGACACCAAGAACCTCACCACCCTGAAACGTAGTGACTGAGTGCAGGCTCTAAAACATAGTGACTGAATAAGCCTGCATTTAGACACCAAGAACCTTGCAACTCTGAAACACAGTGACTGAATGAAGGCTCTGAAACACACTAAGAACCTTACCAACCTGAAACATAGTGAGCCTGAAGTAAAAAATACCAGAAACCTGCAATGTCTGATATATCTGTCCTGTCCCCTTATTTCCCTGTTTCCAGTTTCAAAACTGACCTCTTTTGGAGAGTGGACAGTAGAGTCTTGTTCCACACATTAACATACATACCTCTAAAAATGTTCAAATTGATTCGGATGCACATGTCTCCATTCCACTCTCTGATTTTCCACATATACATTTTCATGCAAGCAAATATACTAAAACTCATTTACACACATTTGAATTTGAATTCAAACATAATTCATCAACGAATGACTATTTACCACTAATAATGGAGCCTCCAAATCTAAACCTTGAACCAGTAAATGAAACATTATGACAAGGAATTTTATTGCTTTCCCAACCTATATAACATTAAATTAATCATTCATATTTATATATATATATATATATATATACACACACACATACATACACACACATCTCTCTCTCTCTCTCTCTATATATATATATATATAACACATATGATATCTAAATCATAAAAGAAAGTCTGTGCAAAAAAAGGAACTAAATAATATTACAGCATTTTTCTTTTATCAATAATATATGACATTTTGATTGCAGCTCTGATGATGTCATGATTATTATCTGCAGAAAGTTCTAATTACGAAACTGACAAAATACCTCAACATGCCACATACAAAAATATAAATAAAAAGATTTTATGCATCATTAAACAAAGCAAAGAACAGAGAGAGCAAGGCATATGAGTCACAGAAACTGAAAAAAAAAAGTTCTTTTCTTTTTTTCTATGAAGCATCTGGTAAAGATTGCAAAAATCAGGATACATATATTCATAAAGTTCTCTACACTTGTCAAGTTATGACCAAGAAAAAAAAAATCAACATCAGCACACACACACACACACACACACATATACACAAACCTTCCAAACAAATCAACAAATCCAGCACAACAGAAAACACCCACCACATGCTGGAGGCTGGTCGAGCTGCGGTCTTCAGTCGAGTCATTTCTCTCCACAGGATCCCTCATGTCCACCACAGGCCTTGAAATGGTGGCTGCTGTGCCGTCCGTCTCCTTTTCTGTGTCAGCCATTTTCCTGGAAAACCCACAGGCACACATCTCAGTTCGCTGCTTGCCAATGACTTTCTGACTTTTAAGCGCTTTGATTTGTCTCTGCACAAGAATCAGCGCTATATGAGTACTATCGTTATTATTATTATGACTGACAAGTGGTTCCACTGATGTTTTGACTCATAAGGTTCTACTGATGTTTTGACTCACAAGATTCAACTGACATTTTGATTCACAAGGTGGTTCCACTGATGCTTTAACTTACAAACCAATGTTTGGGTGGAAGGTGGCAGTGTCTTAGCCTTTCAGTGGAACCTTGTGAGATTGTTTAAGGTGCTTATCTGCCAACACTGTGTCTGTGAGGGTCTGAGTTTAAATCCCAGGGCCAGTCTCACCCTTTTTTTTTTTCTTTTTTTTTTCCAGGTTTGACAGGAAAATCAAACTGAGCATCCTGTCACTCAGAGGAGATGATAAACCAAAATCCCATGTTCAGTACTGACTTGCCACACTGAAAAAGAATCCATGCATTTGAGGCTTGACAAGTGTATTGGTCCTTGAAAAGTGTCACTTGAAAACATAATCTGAATGTCTGCATATTTCAGATGTTTCAAGAGTGAGTTTTCAAAACTTTACTGGAGATTTTTTTTTCTTCTACTGACACAAAATTGTTATTTTCACATGGAAACAATGAAGTCTGGATGTAAAAGTTGTGGAGAGCAATCTTAATATGTGTCCTGAGTTAGCTCCCTTATTCCAATGTTGTTTTTTGTTTTTGTTTTTTTTCTTTTTTTCCCTTTTAAGTTTGTTTGGAAGTGGGCTGGGTAGGAATGTTCAAGTTAAACTGTAGAAAAACGAGGGTGGTAAGAAAACCCAAAATGCTAAGAGCAAGGATGGGGTAGGAAGAAGCAGAATATCATATATGCAATTCATGATTTCATGTGTGCTCCAAGAAAATTAAACCTTTGACTGCCAACATTTTTTTTAGGTCAGCTGTATTCCATATGTCAAGGGGAAAAAATGTCAGTAATATGTACACGAGTAAAACTACTGTAGCTTCTGTATTCAGTATTTACAGAAATTTGTTAGAAATTACACCCACTGGTGCATCAGAAGTTCCACTTTCAAGTGGAAATAAAACAAAAGGACCCACTGTGTAATCTGTTGAGATTTCACAAAAAGTAAACTCACAAGCACTTGACACACACACACAAACAAAAACAAAAACAAAAAACAAAAAAACAAAAAAAAGAAGAAAAAAAAGCCTCAGTCTCATCTTCATCTGAACTAAAAATCGTTGTACAAGTTTTCTTCACCACTTTTCTGAATCATTCATAATTTCCTCATACATTCAACAGAATTGCAAGTCCGAGGCTATCACCATTTTGAAGAAGACCAGCTTTATTTCTCAGTAGAAAAGGTGATTTTGTGAGAATTGTATCAATCAGTAAGTTGGAAAAGGGAAGAAAACCACTTTCATGAACCTTTACTGAGCCTATTGACATCAGTCATTGGTTATCAATCTTGAAAAATAGGCAAAAATGTTTGATGTAATACCTCTGTTAATCTAATGGAGATAGGTGTCAAAGACGGTTCTGCGAGTTCTGTTTATTTCATGGACGAGACATTAAGGCGTTAAAGATTTACTGTATCAAATCCTTTTTTTTTTCCCACAGACACTGTCAGTCCATTTGAACCTGCCAAATTCATACAAATTAAATTCAAAATAACAGGCAGAACATCAGGGGGAACAGAGGGGCAGAGGGCATTGGAGGGGGTTCAGGGAAAGGAGGGGGTGAGCAAAACCCCTGAGATTGACAGAACATTGTGAATATCTTTTGCAGTCTGACGTTGCGTAATAAGAAACCAGCATTGCAACAATGCTGTTTTACCACATTATAAATGTTTTTCCTCAAACATCAGCAGCAACTTCATGATCCAGATGCATTGCTCTTGTGTCAACTGTAATTTTTAGTGTATGTGGTTCTTGTAGTCTTTCTAAATAGAGACAAGTTGAACCTGGAAGATTTCTGGATTCTCAATAGCAGAACATTTTTCCCCCTGCAGAAACATGAGAATGTAATCCATCTGGCATAAACATATCAATTCAACACACATGGTAATTTGACTGTGAAAGTGAAACTAGTAAGGCCAGAGTCCTTATTTAGATACTATCATTTATTTGGAAACTCCGAAACTGTATTGCACTCACAACAAAAATGACTACTGTGCTGCTGATGCACTAACACTAAATCGCAAAATCAGTTGGTGAAGAAAGACCTCTTCAAAAAGTGATATAATAAACAAGATCGATTTCTGCAGAATACCATGACGATCAACTGAATGCTACATCATTACTAAAATGACAGTCCATTCACTGTTATGCCCGGCTCCTAGGATCTAGCTCCACCCATTTTATTATCTCCATAAACACATGTATATCAAACCTAATCATTTGCAAAACTAAACTCTTTCCAATTTAAAACCAAAATCTGAACTTGTTTTGCATGACAGCAGTCGACAGACCCACTCAAAGAATATGCAAAGAACAAAAGTCAACAGTTACTTTTGTGCTTAAAAGCAAAAGTTTCTCCGCTCTGTCAGTTAGCAAACAGTACCTAAACATTAACACAAGTTGCATTCGGTACCTTTTATAGCAGACAGAGTTATTTACTGCTCGCCGTGGGCAGCGGAAAACGTCGGCGAACAATGGACGTCTATGCATCGTTTTACCGCAAAATTTCACAATGAAAACACTTGATTTGAACAAAAGTTTTTGAAATATAAATAATAAGCTGTACACCTAGTTGTGAATTGGCATTTACAGGAGTTAGAGCCCTGCTTATGTTTCCTTTGATATGTTTTTTTTTAACTTTTTTTTTCGGCTGGCATTGGTGTGTGTGTGTGTGTGTGTAGGTTCCACAAACTGTGCAGACTTGAAGGGAGACTGAAGATACCACCGTCCCCCCCCTTCCCTCCCCCTCCCCACTTCCTCCCCCCCAAAAAAAAGATCGAGACAGAGAGAGAGAGAGAGAGAGAGAGAGTCCAAGTGACTGATTGTGGTATGAGGTAATCGAGAGTGATTGAGTGTCCTCTGTGCTGTCCACATTATCCAGTACCCATCTTACATATATATTCCGTCTACCCCCTTTAACATTGATACTTTTTTCTTGATGTTTTCTTTCTGTATAAACAATGTTGTATTGTTGTTTTTCTGATTTATATTTTAAAATAATGCATAATAACAAATGATATCATCAATAATTACAACTAACATTATCATTATTGTATGTCTGTTTGTGATAAATAACGCTAAACGCGTTCTGATGAAAATGTTTATTTTATTATTTTTTTCTTTTAAAGCTGTTCCCTGATCTTCGCATAAACCCAACGTGCTGATCAGGTCTTGCTGAGAGCCTACCTAGGTTTGTGTAAACTGACACGAAAAAAAACAACACTTAATTTGCTTTTTGAAAAATGAACATTCAGGAACAACACTAGAGACAGAGACAGAGAGAGACATAGAAACGGAGACAGACAGATCGACAGACAGACAGACACTGAGAGACAAACAGGCTGGCAGGCAGACAGACACAGATACGGAGACAGATTAAGAACAGGCAACCAGAATACAGAATGCGAATATGAGTATTTCACAGAAAATGAGGCCATAGCCCCTTTCTAAAATGGGTTTTAAATAATCGCCAAACGGGTTAAAATTAATATTGGGCTACCATCTCAGACAGCCGCGGTCAACACTTGAAATGTTCACAAATAAGAACAAACGAAACATGGATACATCATGTCTTAAAACCCAACATTAACCTTATTACTTTGTTGACAATTAAAGTCACCTTAGACAAGACACTATGATATAGTTAACATTTCTAGATGCCATAAGTAAATGAAAATTCGAAAAGACGTACATGGGCTCTGATTATGCTTTGGTTCAATCAGTTTCATCCTCACAGATCATCAGTGAAAGAAAAAAGAGAACAACAAAACATGAAGTGGGATTTCTTTTCGGCTTCGAGAGCGTAATATACTAGAGACACAGAGAGAAACTGAGAAAGAGACACAGGGAGAACTTCACAGTCGTTAACGTGGGTGAACAACAATATGTCTAATGTGCAAATAGTGAGTGTTCAGCAATGAAAACCATTCTGTTGGGTTTACGTAACCTAAGCGCTGGCGGACGCACACACTGACTCTCGGACGCACGAACACAAAAAATACACAGCACTGATCCGAGACACATCAGTTCACACACACACACACACACACACACACACACACACACACACACACACACACACACACACACACACACACACACACACAACTGATTGAAATTTCAGTTCTTTTACTGGTAGTATTACTGGTGATCCTTCTGCCCAATGCCCCACCGCTCCACCTTTATTTATATGTATTTATATACTGTATTCATTTTATATGTATATATTCATCTATTCATCCCCCTGTTTATTTATCTGTAGATTTATTTGTGTGTGTGTCAGTGTGTGTGTGTGTGTGTGTGTGTGTGTGTGTGTGTTTCTCAGTACACCTCCTAACTCCCCGCTCTCAACGTCCTGATGGTCCTCACCCATTCTCTACGACACCCATTGTACTGATGAGCATGTGTGTGCAGTTAATAAATGCGTGCAATGAACAGACAAATACAAATGAAAAGAAGTTCACACACACACACACACACACACACACACACACACACACACACACACACACACACACAGAACGCTTAGACGTCAAACTGAAGCACTTACGCGCGCGCGCGCACGCGCAAAAGACAGATACTGATCAAGACGGAAAAGGACAACGTGCCCTTAATCCCAAAACCATGCATTGAAAACTGAGCAAACTTTCGCTCCTTTTACAGGTAAGCCCTTTCTCGCCAATATCGATCACGTCCTGTGACATGACTGAATGGCTCTGAGGTCCCATGACAGCTAGGCCTATGTCGAAATACCCGCTGTGTGTAATTCAAACCAGGACACATTTCGACACCGCCAAACAAGGCATTGATTGTTGATCGGGAATGTGTAAGCTCTGATTTAACTTGAGCAAAACTTCTATCCACGGGCTCCCCCATTGAATTTTCTCTCAATGCATTCATACCCTCCCCCCCCCCCCAACCCCCCCAACCCCTCACCCCACCTCTCCCGCCCCCAAACCTCCCTCCCACCCCACGCCATTTCTCACAACACTTACGTTTGCGGCTGATCTGAGCTGCCTTTTTTTTTTTTTCATGTCTCTTTTTGACATGTTCGATTGATTATTGTGAAACCTGCAGCACACCAACCCACCCGTACCCCAACTCCACGATTCTTTCCAACCCTTTCTTTTCTTCTTTCTTTCTTTCTTTCTTTCTTTTTTAATGGTACAAAACAGAAACCGATACCGGGCGAGACCGAGGCAGTGGCGTCTTCTCTTTCCTCAAACGTTGAATCGATCGTGATTTGACTGGCCAAGCGTGACTTGTATCGACCCGAGTCCGGAACAGACACCGACTGGTTTAGAACTCTTGCACCGACACTGACACGCAGAACTGTAGTGGTGTTCACAGTGTTAGTTAACGACCGACATTCAAGCAGTTGTTTGTGTTCACAGTTCCTTCAAAGGTGAGTCAGTTGGGACTGTTCTTAACGTTAAAACCTCTGAACTGAACAGGTATAACTTCTGAGTAGATATATTTATGTAACTGTCTCTCTTTTCATATGTCAATAAACTGCTTCAGTCGTCATATTGAGTAAGGTCTTTTTTTTGCTATATCTACCTTCCAATCTGTCTGTCTGCTTCTCTGTGTGTGTGTGTGTGTGTCTGTCTGTCTCTGTCTCAGTCTGTCTGTCGGTCTGTCTGTCTTTCTCTCTCTCTCCAACACTTTTTTTTTCATTTTTCATTTGACCTGAGGGCTGGATGTAATAATAAAAAAAGGCATGCTTATTCCACTTTCCTCATTAAAAAAAAAGACACACAAAAAAAAACAAAAAAACAAAACACACACACACATTCGTTCACTGTCTCTCTATCTCTGTATGTCTGTATGTATTTACACTTGTTGAACTGATTTCGTACTCTTTGACTACATGGTTTTCATTTCATTTCTTTCTTTAAGTACCTTTTGTCGGTTGTCTGTCACCTGTCTGTCGTCTGTCTGTCCACCTGTCTGTCCCACTGTCTGTCCCTCTCATTGATCTTGTACCTTAGCCATTCTATGCCGATTTTATTTCACGAACTGAAAGTGACTCTTAAAGGGAAAGGTTATGACACGTAGATCTGCTGTTCTGCCTTTGACTCCGGGTCACGTGGGCTTTCGAGGTCGCAACGAAATTGCACAGATCGATTTGCCAAGCCCACCACACACCACAGGAATTTTCTCTTGCCACAATACCTTATACAGACCTAAAAACCCAAGATTCAATCGCAATGTGAAACATATCTGGCAAGAATGGAACTCCTACAGTGAAAACAAACAGGCCTTTTTTTTCCTGTGCCCTCCACGGGCATTTCTGAAGTAAACACGTCTTGTCTTGTTTTGACCTCAAATATACCTACTTCCTTCCTTTCGTTCCTGGAAACAGGAAAAGGGACACCGTCCTCTCTGGGTTCCAGACAGGTCGTTCTTATCGGACGGTTCCAGTTTTCTCAAGGAGGCTTCACTGCAATTGGACAAATCCATATACGCTACACGACATCAACTCCATGCCACTGCCCACCCTTCCCACCACCCCTACTCTTTGCCCCTCACTCCCTCCCCCTGCGCTACCACACTACGAGCGTTGCATCCAACAAATCGATCAATTGATCGATATTGATCATCGTGTCAGCGGGATGGTTGGGTCTACTACTGACTCTCCTCTTTTTTTTTTTTCCTTTTCTTTTTCCCTATCTTTTAATGAATGGCTTCGTCAGTTCTAACTTCGTTGATGAGATGTTTTGGGGTGCAAGTAGTGCATGGAGCAACTGTTGTTTGCTGTTGTTCTTTGAATACTTCACACGCCGCCTTCAGTTCATCAGGAGTTATTTCATGGAGGTGTAAAACTCCTCAGCACGCTTCCGTACAGAAGGAAACGGCGCCCAACACCCCGTTCATCATCATTTCTTTACACACACACACACAATTATATATATATATATATATATATATATATATATATATATATATATATATATATATATATATATATATATATGTATATGTGTGTAGTGTGTGTGTATTTAACAAAATATCTATAGAAATATATATTTAATATAAAATATATTTCTATTTATTTCATTGTTGCTGTTGGTGGTGGTGGTGCATTACCTTGTGAACTGAAGCCAGACTGAATGAATGTTGTGTGTAGTTGTCAAACTCCAGTTATCATCAGTGCTTTTTTTTTTTTTTCCAGGAAGAACGTTCACCTGAAGATCAAGAACATCTGTCGCCATGGGAGTCACCACTTCTACCAGCCAAACAGGTGGGGTTATGGATGGCAATGGATGGAAATGGATTGATGGATAGATGGATGGACAGATGGAAATGGATGGATGGATGGATGGAAATGTATGGATGGGTGGAAATGTATTTGTGGATGGATGGATGGATGGATGGATGGATGAATAGATGTAATGTATCTATGGATGGATGGAATGTGTGGGTGGACGGATGGATGGATCGATAAGTGAATGAATCTCCATTTATCGCTCAGACAAATTTTCAGCACTTCATACAAATAAACACCCCCCCCCCCCTAAACCCCCTCCTTCTCTCTAACCTCTCTGCCCTCACTGCTGGCCCAGGTATCCAAGTGAACATCTAAAGTATTCGAAGAATACAGGTACATGTAAACAACTTCCATATTTTGAAAATGACTCTGCAAGAATAGACTTCAAAGATGAATGAATGAATCGGGAGAATGGGAAATGGGGTGACGGCACAGATGTTAATATATTGTAATGGCTTTGAGTACTAATGAGACAGATCCACCCGACACATGCATTCAACTGACAACTGCGAATTTTAATGCTGGATATTGCCCCCAAGATGGACACACACACACACACACACACGTGCGCCTGTCTGAACACGAATTTTACGGAAAAGTTGAGACACATAACGTGTGTGTGTGTGTGTGTGTGTGTGTGTGTGTGTGTGTGTGCGTTTGTGCGCGCGCGCGTGCGTGTGTGCTTGCGTGTTTGAGTGTGTGTTCCGCGTGCGCACGAGCGCGTGACTGTCACAGCACTACACACATTGCTTTTCAAGGACATGTGTGTGTGTGTGTGTGTGTGTGTGTGTGTGTGTGTGTGTGTGTGTGTGTGTGTGTGTGAGATGCATGCGTGTGTGTGTGTGTGTGTGTGTGTGTGTGTGTACGTGCAAGCGTGTGTGTGTGTGCGTGCGTGCGTGCGTGCGTGATCTTCTACAGGTATGACAGAGATGGAGCCGGGCTGGGTGAAGACAGTGCAGGTGCTCCCTGAGTTCGCCAACGACAAGATGGGATCTGTGTCTGAGGGCTTCTCCATCACGAACCCCAACTCCATCTACAGACACCGTCTGGGCCACTTTGACTCCGACGGTGCCAAATGGGGCCGCGGCTTCACTTCAGGTAAGCCCGGCGGTAACTGCCATCGAAATTATATGATATAATTATGATATGATTTGATATGATATGATACAGGATAAGATCAAACTATCAAGGGCCGTATTCAAGACACGGTTTCTCCGCAAAACGCCTCTTTTCCCTTAACAAAACCAACGCAACAACAGGATTCACCATTGCTTTCTCTGCTTCATGGGCAGTCACTCTTGGCATTTTTATCGAAAGGGTAAATTGGATACGGCCCCTGATAGTTTGATCTTATCCTTTGTTCGCTTGGCAGTCAAAATTGATGTCATTATAGTCCCTAGGAATTACGTATGTAGCTGCGAAGTGCGCACTTGCAGACGAAAACTTATGGAATGTTCGAAATTTGCAGTTCTTCGAAAAACACACACCTTCCTTCAGAGAAACAAAACTTATGTGGTTCAGAACCTAACGGGTGCTGCTCCATTATGTCTGTACAGGGAAACACGCCTTCGAGGTCTTCTACCCTGTGGCGCTTAGAGGAGCTGAGGCCACGGTGGGCGTGGGCACCGAGTCAGCTCCCTTGTACGCCAAGGGGAAGGTGGCCTTGGTGGGCTCTACCAAAGACTCGTGGGGCATCTCGCTCAGGACCAAGCGATCATTCCACCGGAACGCCATGGTCAAGAAGTACCCCATCACCCAGGTCAGTGGTTAGAGTTTCGTTTATTTATTTATAGTCTGTTCATCTAAGATTAACTCGCGGCGTAGCTCAAGTGTCGATGACCGCCGACATCATCCACGCTGATTTAAGACTCCTTGGGATCGGTCTGAAAAGCCACTGAGAGGAGGCAGGCCTCTGGCTGTGGGTTTTCAAGGAGTGTGATGAGTATGGGCTTTAATACTGGGACCTGTCCATGTACCTTTAGGTGAACAGGGTTCACAACGAGAGCAAAAGGAGGAGGAATTTTGTTTATTGTCCCGTCACACATATCGGTGACTGAAAACATTTTGTTAGAGTATTAATGCATACATTTGTGTATTATCGATTAGAAAAAAGCAAAAGGTTTTTTTTTTGTTTGTTTGTTTATTTGTTTTTTGGTTGTTTTTTTTGGGGGGGGGTTTAAGGCTAACTGAAACACGTACTGTTGTGTGGTTGAAGTTTTGAGCAGTGAGGCTGTGTTGGACTTTTTGTTCCCCGGAATATTATTGTCATACAGTTTGGCGTCAAAAAACATACGTGACCGAGAAAATGTCACCGACAAAACCTAAGTTGGCTAGCCAGTTAAAGGATGGTAAGACTAGCATGTTCAAAGACTTCACTCAAATATGAGAATTGGAGCTATCATTTTTCTTATATCACCTACGTATTAAAATATTTTATTATTGAGCAATAGCATGGCGATGGAATGCAGATCTATAAAATGCTTTCTTTTTATCCTGCTGCTCCACCATCTTTGTGCTGGTTCCAGTGACAGCCATTCGTCTTTCCGGCAGTCGCTAATCCACTTCCATGCACTTCTTGAGTTCTTGCTCTCTTTACTTTTGTTATTGGTAAGCTTACACTGAAAAAGGTAAAACCGTCTAGATTCGGTGATGTCTTATTTTAGTATCCTAAATTCGTATGCTATTTAAACGAAAATTTTCGTGCATTTTGTTGTTGTTGTTGTTTTAATGTCGGCATGTGGGAATGATATGTTGCGTGTAATCGACACTTTTAATCAAGAATTAGGCATAATACGACGCGAAATGATCCATAACATGAACACAACACTCGTCGTCTTAAAACCGCCATGTTATCTGGTTGCCTGTGCATGCATTCTTTACATATGTGTGTGTGATATGTGTTCTTTCCCTCCCCACCTCCGTTCCCTAACACACGAAACGACCGTGTGGTGTATGTGTAATCTCTCCCCCCCCCCCCCTCCCCCCCTGCCTCCTTTTCCAAACACACCAAACGACCATGTGGTATATGTGTTCTATCTTTCTCTCTCTCTCCCCCTTACCCCCCGCCCCCTTTTCCCCAAACCGCCATGGTTTTTGGTTACCTTTGCACGGATTGCATGCGATCTCCTCCGCACCCCATCCCGTCCCCAACATACCAAACGACCGTGTTGTGTATGTGTTCTCACTCCCACCCCCACCCCCACCACCCCCTGGCCATCTCTAAACACACCAAAGAACCTGTGTGTGGTATATATGTTCTTTCTCCACCCCGCTCCTTTTATACTATACTATGGGCACAATGTGAAAGTGTGTATTCATTATGATCGTGCATTTATTGTCATTTGCTAGAGATAACACAATGTTATCAAATGTCACCTTCATCCACTCACCCCCTTTTTTCCCCCATTGTATTGTGGCCCAAAGCCGATGTGTACATTAAACTTTCCTGAGTTCTGAGTTTTGAGTTCTGAGTTCTCCACCCCGCTCCACGTGCAGAGAGAGCTGCCGGACAAGTTCTACATGTACCTGGACGTGGACGCAGGCCTGCTGCAGTTCGGCTCGGACGTGGGCTTCTACGGCACGGCCCTCAACCACATCCCTAGAAACCAGCCCCTCCACCCCATGGTGTCCTCCACCGCCCACAAGGCCACCATCAGCATCGTGTACCGCGGCACGGCCTGCGACATCGCCCAACAGGCGGGGATGGTGACGGGGCCCCTTGGACACAATCAGCACGTGGTCATCGTGGCTCCCCCTGGCGGTACTACTGTCGTCTCCACGGCCACCGCTCTGCCCCCGACGCCACAGCCTGTCGCCCTCTATCCAGCTGTCCCCCCACCTCCCCCGGCCTACAGCCCCCAGGACCCCAGCGTGGAGCCCGGGAGTGGTAGTAAGGCCGGCTGGGAACCCAAAGGGGAGAAGCCCAGTGGTGGGGAACCCAGTGGTGGGGAGCCCAGCGGTGGGGAACCCAGTGGTGGGGAGCCCAGTGGTGGGGAACCCAGTGGTGGGGAGCCCAGCGGCGAGCCCAGTGGCGGTGAAACCAGTGGGGAGCCGCAGGCTGAAAAACAGTAATATGTTTGAGATGGAAAAAAAAAGAAAAAGAAAAAAAAAGAAAAAAAGGGAAGTAGACGAAGAAGGAAAAAAGATGATAGGCTACGTGTGAGCACAACACTTTCTTCTTTTCTTTTTTCCCCCCTTTTCCAACTGAGATTTTGTTTATCTGTTACAATTGCCATGACAAACGCTTTTTTTTCTTTTTGTTTTTGTTTTGTTTTTGTATGTCGGGTCTGTAGTAAAAATAAACAACTCGTGTAAACAGGCCTTGAATGAAAGAAATTGACCAGCCAAACCAAACCACGGACGGGTATAGCAGCATAGGACGATACGATCTGCACAAGACCAGAGCACAAAACCGATGCCATCTATTTTCATTTTGGTTGTCGGTTTGTTTTGTTTTGTGTGGTTTGATTCCCATGTCTGTGTCATTGTCTTTGTAGAGGGAGGTAATTTGATGAAAGGCACTGCATAGGAAACCAAGTGGAGGAATTTGTTTCTGCTGTCACACACACACACACACACACACACACACACGTGTAGGTCAAGCAGATACCACACTTATATTTAATATATTTCTGTTGTTGAGAAACTTGCTGCCTAAAGAAACGCTGTTTATCATGACATGTAAAGTCATCATGGATAGCATGTCAGATATTTCTTTTCCTTTAGCTTCCCCTGCATGTTAGTCTTCCTATTATCATTGATGCCAAGGAAGCGCCTATCTTTCGAGCAGGGACCGAAACTCTATAAGCGCTTTACGAAGACGGAGTAATTTGCACAACAGGCTGCCTACCTGGTTAGAGCCGACTGACAGCCCATGCATGTTAGAGTGGATCTTATTCTTCAGAACTTTGCAAGGGATAAATTTTTTGTTTCCACTGGTTATTCAACGTGCATTGTGTGTGTGTGTGTGTGTGTGTGTGTGCAGCAGTATCCGTCGCAGACACTAAACTGTTGTGTACATTGAGTGACTTATATATATATATATATATATATATATATATATATATATATATATATATGTGTGTGTGTGTGTGTGTGTGTGTGTGTGTGTAAATAATGCATCTTATTTTCAGGTTTTATTGTACTATTTTAAGGCTCTTTACTTGCACTTGTTTTTCCTCCACTGTGTTTTACATAATTATTTTCTTTCTTTTTTTCTTAAAGAAAAAAAAGAAGAAGAAGAAAAAGAAAAGAAATTACGTGTGTATAATTGTTGACCGGTTTCATTTGTGTTGCTTTCATTTAGCTTTGACTTCTCTCCCCTGCTTATTCTTTTTTTTTCCTGGGTGAGTTTGCTTCACTGTTTATCACCCCTTGGACATTGTCCTCCGTTTAGTTTGTCCCTTTCTTGACTGTGCACAGAGTGACCGTTGGTCGTTGTTGCCTTTGCCTTTGCCTTTACCTTGCCTTTGATTTGTCTTGCCTTACCTCGTTGTTATCTGATTGGATATTTAACTCCTTCATCCATAAGCCCGAGCTTTGTTCTGATATCTTAATTTGTCTCATTAAAACAGTTTTCACGTTCCTGCATATGCAGAAACCAAACCAAAAAGGAAAAGGAACTATTTACTTGCTTACTTCCTTAAGCCCTTCACTCCCTGTGAAGTACAGGCCATCAACGATGTTTCTCCACCGTACTAGACTCAGGGCTGTCCTTTCTGCATCCCTCCAGCTTGATCCCAGCCTCGGAAAAGGGAACTAACTACTACAGTACTTCCGGATGTGTCTACACGTAATCTGGAGGAAAAACGGTGTATTTTCTGCGTTAGTTCGGCATCAGTGTAGCATGGATGGCTGCTGAGGCTCTAATCTCGCCAAAGCCGAATGGTTTAACCTCTGCAACGTCATAAATTATTCTAAGCGAGCTTAGCTGTGCTGAGTTGGCATAGCGGTCAGAATTTTGCAACAAGCGATCTTAGCTAAGTTTGTATAGTGGTAAGAATTTTTGCAACAAGCGATCTTAGCTTGCAAAGTTTGCATAACGGTCAGAATTTTGCAACAAGCGATCTTAGCTGTGCTAAGTTTGCATAGCGGTCAGAATTTTACAACAAGCGATCTTAGTTTTCATAGCAGTCAGAATTTTGCAACAAGCGATCTTAGCTGTGCTAAGTTTACATAGTGATAAGAAATTCCCTATTACCGACCTTGGCAGTGCTTAGTTTACATAGCGATAAGAAATTCCCTATTACTCACATTGGCAGTGCTTAGTTTACATAGCGATAAGAAAATTCCCTATTACCGACCTTAGCAGTGCTTAGTTTACATAGCGATAAGAAAATTTCCTATTGCCGACCTTGGCAGTGCTTAGTTTGAATAGCGATAAGAAAATTCCTATAACCGATCTTAGTATTTTAAAGTTTAAATAGCCGTGAGAATTTTCATACAGTCAACCTTAGCAGCGCTAACACGTTTTTCCACAACAGTATAAGTGACATTAGCAGCGTTAGGTTTGCTTAGCCGGAAGAATTTTCAGTCAAGTGATCTTGTATTTGTATTTTGTATTTCTTTTTATCACAACAGATTTCTCTGTATGAAATTCGAGCTGCTCTCCCCTGAGAGAGCGCGTCGCTACACAAAAGTGCCACCCTTTTTTATTTTATTTATTTATTTTTTTTTTTCCTGCATGCAGTTTTATTTGTTTTTCCTATCGAAGTGGATTTTTCTACAGAATGTTGCCAGGAACAACCCTTTTCTTGCCATGGGTTCTTTCATGTGCGCTAAGTGCGTGCTGCACACGGGACCTCGGTTTATTGTCTCATCCGAATGACTAGCATCCAGACCACCACTCAAGGTCTAGTGGAGGGGGAGAAATATCGGCGGCTGAGCCGTGATTCGAACCAGCGCGCTGAGATTCTCAAGCTTCCAAGGCGGACGCGTTACCTCTAGGCCATCTTAGCAGCGTTTAGGTTTGCATTGAGGTAAGACTTTTGAAAATTGTTACCAAGACTTGGGAAAAAAATCTTATCACAAAGCAAACTTTGCACTGCTAAGATCACTTTTGCAACCTGACCCTGTTTCTTTGTGAGCAAAAATTAATGTCTTGTGACATTTGTGACAGGGTTTTTTCTCTCTACATTTGTGATACCTACCTTTTGTCTGTTTTTTTAATGAAGCAATGATGATGAAGTCAGTTTTGTGATGCTGTCATTATGTGTTTTATCATTGTGCCATTTGCCTGGAACATGGCAATGCGATATGTTACTTATGTGATACTGCCATTTGTTGCTTTTATTGTAGTGCCATCTCTAATGAACATGACAATGTTACATGTCACTTTTGTGACTTCCATAAAGTGTGATTGTGTCATTTGTTTCTTTTTACGATAGTGCCATCTGTCATGCTTGCGACTACGCTACATGTCTTTTTAATTTTTTCTCTTTTTTTTTTCCAACATAATTTTAATCATCAGTATTCATTTATGAATCTCATATGTGGCGACATTATACGTCACATTTGTGGCATTTTCAAATGATGGATTGTAATAACATTATTTCACATTTCTGACAGCGTGATTCGTCAATATTATTAGAATGAGTTGATGTGTGCGTGCGAGACTACGTGCATACACACACACACACACACACACACACACACACACATATATATATATATATATATATATGTATACATATATAGATAGATGTGTGTGTGTGTGTGTGTGTGTGTGTGTGTGTGTGTGTGTGTGTGTGTACGCGCGCTATATATATATATATATATATATATATATATATATATATATATATATATATATATATAAGAAGAAAGAGAAATACCCGTAGGTGCTGGGAAGGACCCAGAGAAGCACTGTCTCCACCCGCCCTTGGAACAATCCTGCACCACCTTGGAGGTCTGCGTTGTGTTCACGATGGGTACAGGCACGCACAGGACACTCCATTAAGGGACATAACTGCTCCCGAGTTCAGTTTCAGTAGCTCAAGGAGGCGTCACTGCTTTCGGACAAATCCATATACGCTACACCACATCTGCCAAGCAGATGCCTGACCAGCAGCGTAACCCAACGCTCTTAGTCAGGCCTTGAGAGAAAAAAAGAAAAAAAAGAGAGAAAAATACACGAAAAAAGAACTACTACTACTAATAATAATATGTATAAGGCACAAAAACTTGATGAAGTCAACCATAAGCGTACCAAAAAAAAAAAAAAGAAGAAAAAAAAAGAATAAAATATATATATATAAAAAAAATATATATATATATAAATAACTAACTAAATAACTAATAATAATATGATTTTAAAAAATAAAATAAAATAAAATAAAATAAATAAATAAAAAAGACAACAATGATGATAAATAAGCAAATAAATGTAAAAAATGCAGACACATATTCACACATACACACACATACACAAACATGCAGTTTCACAGATATGAAAGCACAGTCAAATACACATGAATGTACATGAGCCCCAACACACACACACACACACACACACACACACACAGACACATTACCCTGCACCTCCTCTACCCCCTTCCACACACTCATTTCTAGGCTACGTATCGCAGCTTCCATGGCACACACACACAAACACACACACACACACACAGGCACACTTACTTGTACAAGCACACACACATTCGCCCATATTCACCACCCCCAACCCCACACACATATATACAAAGATATATATATATATATATATATATATATATATATATATATATGCACACCCGCACGTTCCAATATTCCGTTGCTCCGTTGTGAAGGACAGGAGAGAGCGGAGACCCTTTTGGCAGTCCCGTGGATAGTTTAGAAGGTGCAGACATCCAATCTCCGAGGCGTAGGACGACGGTTCTTTCCTGAAGCGCTGCTGCTATCCATCTTGTCAGTGTCAAACTTACTCCATACCTTAGTAGCAGCTCCATGAGGTGCGCAAACTGGACTTTATTGTAGGCATCTTTAAGGTCGGTTGCTACTGCTAGTGTTTCTTCTTTTCTTTGACATCCTTCATATACCTCATGTGCAAAAGCAACTGCATTTTCCCATGTGGACTTGCCTGTTCTGTAACCACCTTGATTTGAAGGGAGAATGTGCCTGTGTTCAAGATCCCTTGCAAGTTTCCTGGCTATCATGCGTTCCACCATGAGCTTTCCAGCAATGTTTTGCACGGTTAGGATTCGGTAGCCGCTTACCTGACGATGGTCCTTTCCTCGTTTTGGTATGGGTTTTAAGAAGCTGTGTGTCCAGTCCTCCGGCACATGTCCATTGTGGAAACTGTTTTGATATAGATTGAAAAGTTTGCTTCTGTCTCTTCCGATAGCTCCTTGATGTCCGAGTAGCGAACTTTGTCTGGGCCAGGAGCCGATTCTTTCTTGCATTTAGCTTTTGCTTCGTTTAGATCATCTATTGTCAAGTCATCATCGGGTCCAGTCTACATAAGGGTTTCTTTGATCACTCTGTTGTATGAAACGTTTGAGCAGGGCGGATCCTTTTTCTTCGTTTGTCTTAAGTTTGGTTCCGTCAGTATCTAACATGTCTGGGGTTGTTGTTGTACACGTTTTCCCTTCCATGCGACGATAAAATTGCCAGAACTCTGTCAATGTTGTGTCATAACTGAGTGCCTCGCAAAACTGTTTCCACTTGTCATTTTTGGCCTCTTGAGCAATAACTTCAAACTGTTTAGTTTTTTCTTTCATTTTTGTTTCAATATCTTTGTCCGGAGAAGGTTTTGTTTTTTCTTTTTGCCAAAGTTTGACAGCCGCATGTTTTTCTGTCCAGGCTGTCTCTGTGTCGGTATTCCACCATGGAGGTTGAGTAGTTTGCATCCGGTTCGGTGCCGTTCTTTTGTTTCTTCTGCGTCTTAAGTTTTTATATACATGCATAAACTATGCATTTGCGCGGGCACCACACTTAGACTTAGATAGACATGCACACGCGCTGTACATACAGACATGTGCGTGCGCCAACACACACATACAACACCACACAGAAAATGTGTGTGTGTGTGTGTGTGTGTGTGTGTGTGTGTGTGTGTGTGTGTGTGTGTGTGTGTGTGTGTGTGTGTGCTTTTCTGTGTGGTGTTGTATGCGTATGTTGGCGCACACACATGTCTGTATGTACAGCGCGTGTGCATGTCTGTCTAAGTGTAGTGCCCGCGCAAATGCATAGTTTATGCATGCATATAATGTAACACACACACACACACACCAGGAGAAAACGTAGTCTTATACAACCGACTCTCTCCCCTCCCCCTCCTCCCCCCTCAACCCTCCCAACTCCCCACGGTAGCTAGGGACCCAGAAAGTACCCCACGGGTATAATTCAAGGTCTATGGCTCGTGACGTCACAGCCCACTAGTCAAGCGCGACCGAAAACCACGAAGTGTGGGTGGATGAGAGGTATGTGTGTATGTGGGTGGGTTGCGGGGGGGGGGGGGGGGTGTAGGAGTGGGAGTGCAATTGATTTGTTATTAAGCCCCTCACCTCCACCACCCCAAAAAACGTCCACCTCCAACTGAACGGGCAGCCTTTCCACCTCTCCGATGTACCCGACTTTAACACAGGCCACAGATATTGACAACAATTAATACCTATGTACAGGCACATGCTGAATGGTATTAGGGACCCAGTCAGTAACAAATAACAGAGTCGGTACGCGGAATCAACATTTCGAAGAGCTGTTCCAAATATATTTAGGTAGCTTTGCAAATGATGATAACGACGACGATGCTAAAATATTCTAACTTCTGACAA
>NC_134890.1:20384607-20392107 GCF_041734735.1 Babylonia areolata
AAACAAAAACAAACCTAACACACACACACACACACACACACACACACACACACACACGAAAAAAAAAAATCGGTGACAATGATTGATTTTGTTTGTTCACAGGGCCACCAGAAGACTGGAAGAGCCACTATAATACAGCATTGAGGTCAACCCTGTGACGTTGTCGTGTCCAGTGTGTTGACAGTCCTCAGTGCTTTGTTGTCCGTCACACTTGACAGAGAAGACCTTCAGCAGCTACAAAGAGACACGTGTTAGAGTGGCGGGGTGGGAGGGGGGTGGGGGCAGGGGGCTTCGGGGGTGGGTGGGGTAAGAGGGGGGGGGGCAAGTGGTTGTGGGGGGTATGCTTCCAAGATCGATCGAATGTTGTTTTTGTGGGTGCTCTCTCTCTCTTTCTCTCTGTCTGTCTGTTTGTCTGTCTGTCTACCTCCGTTGTGTGTGTGTGTGTGTGTGTGTGTGTGTGTGTGTGTGTGTGTGTGTGTGTGTGTGTGTGTGTTGTTGTTGTTGTTTTTCTATTGTATTTCCAAAGTTTTAATAACACATTATTTCTATTTCTATCGTTGTCATTATCGTTTCACTTCTGTGTGTGTGTGTGTGTGTGTGTGTGTGTGTGTGTGTGTGTGTGTGTGTGTGTGTGTGTGTGTTGTTGTTGTTTTTCTATTGTATTTCCAAAGTTTTAATAACACATTATTTCTATTTCTATCGTTGTCATTATCGTTTCACTTCTGTGTGTGTGTGTGTGTGTGTGTGTGTGTGTGTGTGTGTGTGTGTGTGTACAGAGATACATCTGAGCCACGAAGGCTTTATCTCTTGTTTGATTAGGAAATTAGTTACATAGATATATAAATATTGTGTATATACAGCTAATAAAGATGCCCCCCTTTTTATTAGCATCGGTCGTTGAGGAGCGTTAGGAATGTTAGCAAAGGAACCCTGTGGCTGTTTAGGAAACATTCTGTTTGTTGATTTTTTTCCCCACTGTTCTATTCCCTCTTACTCACTACACACACTTTCTTTCACCAACCATCAATAAAGTTTCGAAATACTAGCTGTGCATGCAGTCGGTCCTCTCCACACAACTCCGTTGTCAAGCAAATAAGTGTAGAATAGTTACGCAACATCGGCGACAAAAAAAGAAACCAGAGAATAAACCGTGTACATATAAACAGGTCGCGGGATGGGTTACCAAGGAAAACAAGCCCGCATTTCTTGGTCACTAAGGGACTTTGTAGAAACCGATCTCAAACTAACCACCCAGCCAGCGACCAATACCACCGTGTATATGAAATCCCCTACGCTGTGGTCTGTGATTAGCTACTGGAACGTGAGATCGGGTGGTTGGTTACAAGACCTGGAAAGCCAGGTATTATTAAAGCAGGCGCTGTTTTGTTTCTGTGCTCACTTACTTTGCCCGGTGGTCAGGCCAGACGGGACTCTGATCGCCGTTTTGGTGAGGTGTTTTTTTTTTCTTCTTCTGAAACGTGAGTTTTTGTAGTGTGGGCCTGCCGTTTTCTGACCGCTTGGTATTTTCTAGGTTTGTGAATTGGGGAGTGTGTCAGTGGTTTCATTTTCTGTCTCTGTCTGTCTGTCTGTCTGTCTGTCTGTCTGTCTGTCTCTCTCTCTCTCTCTCTCTCTCTCTCTCTCTCTCGTGCGTGAGTGCGTATGTAATTTTGTCTGTGGTCCATGGATTATATCTTCCTCCCCCCCCCTCCCCCCGACCCCCTTTTATTTCTCGATTTAGTACTGATTTTTTTTTCTTATACCTGATATTTGCGTTTTTGTGAGGTTTTGTTTGTTTGTTTGTTTGTTTGCTTTATCATGTCTAGGGCTGGGTGGAAAAAAGGATGTGTACTTGCTTATCTCTTACCCTGGTAAAATAAAATTTCGGTTCGTTTCGTTTGGTTTGGTTTGTTTGTTTGTGTGTGTGTGTGTGTGTGGTGTGTGTGTGTGTGTGTGTGTGTGTGTGTGTGTGTGTGTGTGTGTGTCTCAGCCTTCAAAAGATGTGCAATTGCTGTTAGTAATAATGCATGCCTTTTGATGAGATATTTTTTCTTCGTACATCATTACGCACGTTTATCTTAAAACAAAACAAAACAAAACAAAAACAAACAACTTAGAATATTTCTTTCCTCCTAAGATCGCGCTGACCTATTGAACCTACATACCAATTGACTTCGAAGAAAAACTTCGCAATATGCTCGTGATAACATCAGCCACGCATGTGTTGTACGGGTTAACTTTAACGATGAATCTTGACCATTCCATGCGTGTGTGCAGTCTGTTGATCAAGATGGTCGTTCGCGGACATTACGCAGTAAGTCATAAGGCCTTTGCGCAATTTATTCTCTGAATAAAATCTCCTGGCCTCCCTCGCCTCCTTTCAATATGTTATCGCATACATTCGTCCTGGTTAAGAAGCTAATTTGTGTTTGCACATTTCTTCTGTCATTGCTGCTGTGTACATATGTCAAATGACTGGACAAGCCCAGAGCTTCCTTTTTTTTTAGGAAGTGTCTGGGTTTGTTCCATCGTACCTTTTACTTACCTGTGAGCTAGCTGAATTGGTAGCGTGAGCAGCGTTGACTTGAAATTGTGTCCCTTGTACATGAAGAGAGTTACTACTCTTTATTGGTTTTATCGTGCTCATAATGAAAATTTTGCATGAAAGGAAGACACAGCTGCGCTACTTTTAACCGACAAACTACCACTTGGGCGGATGTAGACAATGAGAGACCTACGCTAAGTGTAAAACACAACAGGCTTTATATGCCTTGAGTTATAATCTAAAATATAATCTTTCAGATGAGTGAGATCCGTTTTTGATTTTAAAAAAGACCATAGTGTATTCAAACTGATGTCCCATTACTTGGTAGAATCTAGCTGCTCCTGGCAGAATCGTGCAACAATGTAACTTCCATACCAGGCAGGAGAAGTTCCTGTTTGAACTAAAATGGTAAACGTCTGCAAAAGTTAGTGTGTCAATGCGCCAGATTAAAGTGTTCGGCTTTGTGAATACAATATATAAAAATGTAACAGTAAACTGACTGTAGAAACAATTTCCGCTTCTTTATAATTTTGTGTGCCCTTCCCAGAAGTGTATGGTAGCTCTACTTTGAATGTGTGGAAAAAACGGGTTTATTTCTGTCTTAAAGCTTAATTGGTATAATGTATTTACTAAGTTAAACACACAGCACATACATATACACACACGGACACACAGACAACTGAAATACAGGATTCTTTATAGGCTAGTGTTGTTTGTAAACACACACGTCCCCCCCACCCACGCCACACACACACAAACACACACACCATTCCCACCCCCACATCAACCTTAAAAAGAGAAATGCACCCTAATACTTTGGGTACCTTAATGAAATGTTTATAAATTACATCAATTATGTGAACATTGACAATGGTTGTTCTTTCCTAGGCTATCAAAATGCAATTTCGTATTATGTGGTTCTGCCTTTAAATCTTGAAAAATGTTTTTACTCATAGCTTTTTCATGTGCAAGAAAATTTACCACTGACCTTTTTAACATTTCGCTTTGTGTAGATTATCAGTCCGTTCTCGACAAAGTGAATCAAAGAGGGAACAGATGAAACATCTGAACTGAAAACATTGAACGTGTCGTTTTAGAAGACACCAAGTTAAGCAGACTGTCATTGTTGCTGTGTTTGTCATGTCAATTTTCCCCAAGATAACCAGACTCTGTCACTATTGCTCTTTTTGTCATGCCAGTTTTCTTCAAATTATCCATGCTCTGTCATTGTTGCTTTTTTGTCATGCCAGTTTTCTTCAAATTATCCATGCTCTGTCATTGTAACTTTTTTTCATGCCAGTATCCCCCCAAATTAGACTGTCAGACGGACGCAATAGCCGAGTGGTTAAAGCGTTGGACTTTCAGTCTGAGGGTCCCGGGTTCGAATCGCGGTAACGGTGCTTGGTGGGTAAAGGGTGGAGATTTTTCCGATCCTCCAGGTCAACATATGTGCAGACCTTCTTGCGCCTGAACCCCCTTCGTGTGTATATGCACGCAGAAGATCAAATACGCACGTCAAAGATCCTGTAATCCATGTCAGCGTTTGGTGGGTTATGGAAACACGAACATACACAGCATGCACACCCCCGAAAACGGAGTATGGCTCCATACATGGCGGGGTAAAAACGGTCATACACGTAAAAGCCCTCTCGTGTACATACGAGTGAACGTGGGAGTTGCAGCCCACAAACGAAGAAGAAGAAGAAGAAAAAGAAGACTGTCACTGTTAATCTTTTTTGTCATGGCAGTTTTCATTAATCAGACTGTCACTGTTGCTCTTTTTGTGATGCCAGTTAATCAGACTGTCGCTGCAACTCTTTCGTCATGTCACTTTTCCCGAAATTAACCAGACTGTCACTTACCTTTTTTTGTGGTGCTAGTTTTTCCCCAAATTAACCAGACTCTGTCACTTGCATTTTTTGTCATGTCAGTTGTTTTTTTTCTCAGATGAACCAGATTCTGCCTCTATTGCTCTTCTATGATGCCATTTAACCAGACTCATTGTGGCTCTTTTTGTCATGGCAGTTTTTTTCAAATTAACCAAACTCTGTCACTGTTGAGTTTTTTTATGTCACTTTCCCCGAAATGAACCAGACTCTGTCACTCAGCTCATTTTGTCATGCCAGTTTTTCCCCAAACTGACCAAACTCTGTCACTATCGCTCTTTTTGTCATGCCAATTTTCCCCAGATTAACCAGACTCTGTCACTGCTGCTCTTTTATGATGCCAGTTAACTCTCTCCATACGAACGGCGAAAGAGACGACGTTAACAGCGTTTCACCCCAATTACCATCATCAAAATATTGCAAGCGGAAGGCTCTTATACTGAAGAGGTGAATGTTGACAAAGAATACCACAATTCTGACGACGGAAGCTAAAGGTTGGGTCGTTCAGACACCCACTGGACATTCGAGGGGTCTGTGTAGAGGAGAAGAGAGGACTGGCCGTACTGAGTGAGTTAACCAGACTATGTCCTTGTTCCTCCTTTTGTCATGCCAGTTTTCCCCAAATAAGTAGATTCTGTCACTTTTGTTGTTGTTTTTTGTCATGCCAGTTTCCCCCAAATTAACCAGACTTTGTCATTGTTGCTCTTTTATGATGCCAGTTAAACAGACAGTCTTTTTGTGATGCCAGTTTTTTCCCCCAAAATTGACCAAACTCTGTCACTGTTGCTCTTTTTGTGATGCCAATTTATCCCAAGATAACCAAACTCTGTCACTGTTGCTCTTTTTGTGATGCCAATTTTTCCCAAGACAACCAAACTCTGTCACTGTCGCTTTTTTTGTGATGCCAATTTATCCCAAGATAACCAAACTCTGTCACTGTTGCTCTTTTTGTGATGCCAATTTATCCCAAGATAACCAAACTCTGTCACTGTTGCTCTTTTTGTGATGCCAATTTTTCCCAAGATAACCAAACTCTGTCACTATCGCTCTTTTTGTGATGCCAATTTATCCCAAGATAACCAAACTCTGTCACTGTTGCTCTTTTATGCCAGTCAAGCAGACTCTGTCATTGTTGCCGTTTTTGTCAAGCTGGTTTTCCCCAAATTGATCAAACTCTCTGTCATTGTCGCTCTTTTTGTGATGCTAGTTTTCCCGAAATGACTGGATTCTGTTACTACTGCTCTTTTTGTCATGCCAGCTTTTCCCCCAAATTGACCAGATTCTGTCACTGTTGCTCTTTTTGTGATGCCAGTTTTTTTTTTCCCCAAATTGACCAAACTCTGTCACTGTTGCTCTTTTTGTGATGCCAATTTATCCCAAGATAACCAAACTCTGCCACTGTTGCTCTTTTTGTGATGCCAATTTTTCCCAAGATAACCAAACTCTGTCACTGTCGCTTTTTTTGTGATGCCAATTTATCCCAAGATAACCAAACTCTGTCACTGTTGCTCTTTTTGTGATGCCAATTTTTCCCAAGATAACCAAACTCTGTCACTGTCGCTTTTTTGTGATGCCAATTTATCCCAAGATAACCAAACTCTGCCACTGTTGCTCTTTTTGTGATGCCAATTTTTCCCAAGATAACCAAACTCTGTCACTATCGCTCTTTTTGTGATGCCAATTTATCCCAAGATAACCAAACTCTGTCACTGTTGCTCTTTTTGTGATGCCAATTTTTCCCAAGATAACCAAACTCTGTCACTATCGCTCTTTTTGTGATGCCAATTTATCCCAAGATAACCAAACTCTGTCACTGTTGCTCTTTTATGCCAGTCAAGCAGACTCTGTCATTGTTGCCGTTTTTGTCAAGCTGGTTTTCCCCAAATTGATCAAACTCTCTGTCATTGTCGCTCTTTTTGTGATGCTAGTTTTCCCAAATTGACCAGATTCTGTCACTGTTGCTCTTTTTGTCATGCCAGTTTTTTTTCTCTCCCAAATTGACCAAACTGTGTCACTGTCAACTCTTTTTGTCATGTCAGTTTTCCCCAAATTGACCAGATTCTGTCACTGTTGCTCTTTTTGTGATGCCAGTTTTTTTTTTCTCCCAAATTGACCAAACTGTGTCACTGTCAACTCTTTTTGTCATGTCAGTTTTTCCCAAATTGACCAGATTCTGTCACTGTTGCTCTTTTTGTGATGTCAGTTTTTTTTCTCTCCCAAATTGACCAAACTGTGTCACCGTCACTCTTTTTGTCATGTCAGTTTTCCCCAAATTGATCAGATTCTGTCATTGTTGCTCTTTTTGTGATGCCAGTCCCCCCCCCCCACTCCTCCTCCCCCCCATCCCCCCCACCCTCCCAATTAACCAAACTGTCACTGTCACTCTTTTTGTCATGTCAGTTTTTCCCAAATTGACCAGATTCTGTCACTGTTGCTATTTTTGTGATGTCAGTTTTTTTCTCTCCCAAATTGACCAAACTGTGTCACTGTCAACTCTTTTTGTCATGTCAGTTTTCCTGTAATTAACCAGACTGTCATGATGCCAGTTAACCAGACTATCATTGTTGCTCTTTTTGTGATGCCAGTTTTCCTGTAATTAACCAGACTGTCATGATGCCATTTAACCAGACTATCATTGTTGCTCTTTTTGTGATGCCAGTTTTCCTGTAATTAACCAGACTGTCATGATGCCAGTTAACCAGACTATCATTGTTGCTCTTTTTGTGATGCCAGTTTTCCTGTAATTAACCAGACTGTCATGATGCCATTTAACCAGACTATCATTGTTGCTCTTTTGTGATGCCAGTTTTCCTGTAATTAACCAGACTGTCATGATGCCAGTTAACCAGACTATCATTGTTGCTCTTTTTGTGATGCCAGTTTTCCTGTAATTAACCAGACTCTGTCATGATGCCAGTTAACCAGACTATCGCTGTTGCTATTTTTGTGATGCCAGTTTTCCCCCAAATTGACCAAACTCTGTCACTGTCATGCTTTTTGTCATGTCAGTTTTCCCCAAACTGACCAGATTCTGTCACTGTTGCTATTTTTGTGATGCCAGTTTTTTGTTCT
>NC_134890.1:20397107-20427107 GCF_041734735.1 Babylonia areolata
ATTTGTGTAGTTGTTTATCTATTTATTTATCTGTTTATTTATCCATTCATTCATTCATTATGTGTATTTTGATTATGGTTTTATTACTTTTTCTTTTAATAGCAGATATGGTGTATTTGTAGCGTATGTGAGGAACCAGACCGCACGCTCTGACACCTGCTTGAAACTGAAAACTGAAACTGAAATGTACACTCCACCCCTCGAACCCCTTCCCCCTACCCCACCCTCCCGCACCCCCTAAACACTGCAACAGTGTGTGGAACACGTTCTTTCTCCACCCCGGGTGCAACAGCCGAGTGGTTAAAGTGTTGGGACTTTCGATCTGGGGGTGCTGGGTTCGAATCTCGGTCACGGCGCTTGGTGGGTAAAGGGTGGAGATTTTTCCGATCTCCCATGTCAACATATGTGCAGACTGCTTGTGCCTGAACCCCTTTTGTTTGTATACTCATGCAGGAGATCAAATATGCACGTTAAAGATCCTGTATGACAGCGTTCGGTGAGTTATGGAAACAAGGAAATACCCAGCAAGCACACCCCTGAAAACGGAGCACGGCAGAGTAGATAAACAAAAAAATGGTCATACACGTAAAATGCCACATGCCTGTATAGATATAAGTGTGCGTGGCTGAAACCCGACGCAGAGAAGGACACGGGAAACGAATGATGAGCGCCAAGTGGCAGCAGTCAGTCGGCTCTACCCAGGTGGGCAGGCAACCTGTTGTACAAATTAATGACCCCGTGTTTGTGAAGCGCTTTGAGCTTGGTCTCTGACCGAGGATAGGCGCTATATAAGTATCCATATCATTCTTTTTTTCTTTCTTTCTCCACGCCTGAAGAGGAAAGTGGCAGAGTGGTTAAGCTGCCAATGCAGAGAGTCCGGGAGGGTGTGGGTTCAAATCCCGCTCTCGCCCTTTCTCCCACGTTTAACTGGAGAATCAAACTGAGCGTCTAGTCTTTCGGATGAGACAATAAACCGAGGTCCAATGTACTGTGCAGTACGCACTTTGCGCACTGGAAAAGAACGCATGGCAACGAGATTGTTGTCCTCTGACAAAATTATGTTTAAAAAAAAAATCCACTCTAATAGGTACACAAATATATATGCATGCACTCAAGGCCTGACTCAGCGCGTTGGGTTATGCCGCTGGTCAGGCCTCTGCCTATAGCAGATGTGGTGTAGCGTACATGGATTTGCCCGAACGCAGTGACACCTCCTTGAGTAACTGAACTGAACTGAACTGACCCCGTGTTTGTAAAGCGCTTTGAGCTTGCATGGTCTCCAACCGAGGATAGGCGCTACAATTATGAGCATCTGTATCCATTCATTCATTCTTTCTCCACACCCCTCCACGTGACGTGACGTGTACAGACCGAGAGAGAGAGCTGCCGTGTGGTGGTGTATAATGTTGTGTTCTCATCCTCCCTACCCCAACTTTTCCCTCCTCCTCCCCCCCCCTCCTCCGACGCCCTCTGGTCCCCACTTAACACACTAAAACAACCCGTGTGTGTGGTACACCTTCTACGTGTTCTTTCTCTCGGCCAACCCTCGACGTGACGTGCTGAGAGAGCTGCCGTGTGGTGTATCTTCTTCTTCTGCGTTCACTCGTATGCACACGAGTGGGCTTTTACGTGTATGACCGTTTTTACCCCGCCATGTAGGCAGCCATACTCCGTTTTCGGGGGTGTGCATGCTGGGTATTTTCTTGTTTCCGTAACCCACCGAACGCTGACATGGATTACAGGATCTTTAACGTGCGTATTTGATCTTCTGCTTGCATATACACACGAAGGGGGTTCAGGCACTAGCAGGTCTGCACATTTGTTGACCTGGGAGATCGTAAAAATCTCCACCCTTCACCCACCAGGCGCCGTCACCGTGTTTCGAACCCGGGACCCTCAGATTGACAGTCCAACGCTTTAACCACTCGGCTATTGCGCCCGTCGTGTGGTGTATGATAATTCATGTGTTCTCATCCCGCATCCACCCTTCCCTCCCCACTCCCCCCTCCCCCCCCAACCGCCTCGTCCCCCGCTCCCCCATCCCCGGCCACTTCTGAACACACAAAAACAACCTGTGTGTGGTAAACATACATGTTCTTTTCTCTCGGCCGACCATCCACCATGTGACATGCAGAAAGAGCTGTCGTTGGGGTATAATGATGGACAAAATTTAACTTGAAGTGTAACGACATAAAAATCATAATTTCTGCACTATTGTGCAATGGCTTACACATAAATTATGGGTATTTGCTATACTCTCACTTCTACAAGGGAAAACTTCGCGTTAGGCTGCCCGCGAGCTAGGATCACCGCTCGCGCGGTGCTGGTGGCCGATCGAGTGACCAATGTCCAGCCTGTGCCGTTGGGTGTCCGACCTCCCAGCATCCATCGCAGCCCCGTATATATTGAGCCTACATTGTAGGTTCTGGCGTTTTCCCTTGTTAAACAAAACTCGGTAGAAGAGAGAGAATAGCAAATACCGGTATGTGTAAGCCATATGGTGCAGAAATTATGTGTCAGTTCTTATTCCCCCCCACACCCTACCCGACCATTTCCCCCCTCCCCCGGGCCCCCTCTAAACAAACTGAACAAAGGTATGTCGTACGTGTTCTTTTTCTCGGTCAACCCTCCACCACAGAGAGCTGCCGTGCGGTGTACAATGATTTATGTATTCTTATCGAACCCCCCCCCCCACCTCCACCCCTTCCCGAACCACCCACCCCGGCCCCCTCCAAACACACTAAAACAACAACGTGTGTGTGATATACCTACATGTTCTCTGTCAACGGACCTTGCCTATGGAATGAACCTCCTCTTTCTCTACGTCAGGTCCATCCCCGCTCTCAGCTCTTTCAAGTCTGGCCTTAAAACCCATATCTCTTTCCGAAGATATAGCCTTCTTCCCCTGCCTCTTCAATTTCTCGAGTTTAAGAGTTGTGCATGCGTGTGAATGACTGCATGGTTTGAGGGCGCTTTGATTTGTCTCTGCACAAGATTAAGCGCTATACAAATTACCATTATTATTATAATTATATATATGTGTACATAACTACATGCATGTATATGAATGTGTATTGTGTGTGCGTGTGTTTATGTAAGTTTGTGCCTGCCTATGTGTGCGTATGTGTTAGGGTAGCTGTTAGATACACATGTATGTTAAAATGCATGTATGCAGTGTGTGTGTGTGTGTGTGTGTGTGTGTGTGTGTGTGTGTGTGTGTGTAGTCACATTTTGGTGTGTGTGTGTGTATGTAACATTGATGTAATGTTTTATGTTAACAAAAGCGTTTTTGTAAAGCACCTAGAGCAGATTTCTGGATAGTATGCTATATAAGTATCCATTATTATTATAATTATAATTGTTATTATGTTCTTGCTCTCGACCAACCCTCCAACACATGATGTGACGTGGCGTGCAGAGAGAACTTCCCGACAAGTTCTACATGTACGTGGACGCTGACGCGGGGCTGGTGCAGTTCGGGACAGACGTGGAGTTCTACGGCACGGCCCTCAACAGCATCCCTCGCAGCGAGCCCATCTATCCCATGGTGTCCTCCTCCGCCCACAACGCCTCCATCACCATGATCTACCGCGGAGCCGGTAATCTCGCGCGCGCGCACGCGCAAGCGCAAGCGCAAGCGTCGCTTCCGCCGCAACAGCACGTGTCGCCCCCTGGGTGCACCACCAGCACCACCAGTTTGAATAATGACCCTCCCCCTGCCTATAGCGTCACTGACGCTTCTTCTGAGAGCCAGTCTGCTAAACAGTAACCTGCACGTGTGTGTGTGTGTATTTAATTCTGGTGTGTGTGTGTGTGTGTGTGTGTGTGTGTGTGTGTGTGTGTGTGTGTGTGTGTGTGTGTACTGTAGTTGTGTGTGGGAATGTATGCATGTATGTATGTATGTGTGTGCGTTTGTGCTGTAAGTGTGTGTGCCACGGTGTGTGTGTGTGTGTGTGTGTGTGTGTGTGTGTGTGTACTGTAGTTGTGTGTGGGAATGTATGCATGTATGTATGTATGTATGTATGTGTGTGTGTGTTTGTGCTGTAAGTGTGTGTGCCACGGTGTGTGTGTGTGTGTGTGTGTGTGTGTGTGTGTGTGTGTGTGTTTCTGTTTTCTGTATAATATGTGACCGGAGCAGTATGTTTGCGCTTGCTTGTATTTGCACTACAGACACAAAGTTAACAACTTTCACTAAAAAAAATATTCCTAACCAACTAAAAACATACTTATTCAGTAATAACAAAACGACCAGTCTTTGCAGTTATCAGCTATATCCAGCTACATCTAATAAGCATGTGACTGCCCAACATTCCGATTCCAGGTTTCAGTCTGTTCGTTCATTCAAAAACTCGGAACTCGTCGCCATCCGCACCAAATACAGCGCTTTTGTGATGTCTGCGTTCTGTATGGTAGTCAGTCGTAACCAACTTTGACCATCTTAACAGCAGAGGAGGCAACTAAGTCTGTGGCCTTTCATGCCCTGCTCCCATGGTGACCTCAGTTTCGATACCCCTCCACTTCTGTGCTTGGGGCGAGTCCTGTCAATGTCTTCAGTGTCGGCAGATTCATGTGGGGCTGTTGTTTAAGGGACGTGGTGGCGGTCTCCACTCTGGGAGGGACGCTCACTCAGTCTGGCTCCGCGACTAAGCTATTTTTGTCGTTAGTAGGGAGCTTAGTAGGTGGTGTCCTGAGTACGTTGAATCAGAACAGGCACCACTGAACACCACCGAAGTGACTCAGCAGCAGTGCAGGGTCTCCTCTGGAGTGCGGCCTCCTGGCGACCTAACATCGATGGTTCCCTGTGGACTGCCGACGATGGAACTGTGGCAGACGAACCCGGGTGTGGTCGTGTATGGGGGAATCTAAATGAGCGGCGTGGGAGTAATGCCACTGAAATGGTGCAGATGATGGGGCAGCAAAAAAAAAAAGCAGAGGAGGCAAGTGCTGCCCCGACTGGATGACCGGGCCAGCATTTAGTAAAGGTGGAGAGTCACGGTACTGCCCAAGTTACATCCCCACTCTCTCGGTCAAGAGGTCTTTGGGACAGCCGGCGTTGGGATGGTTCCCCAAAGGCCAACTATTATGGTCTCCAAGGCTGCAGCATTAAGGCCCAGTGCAATCTTGCCTCCTAGTTTGAGAGTCGTAATTCTTTACAAAATACTATGCTATGAATAACTTGAATTTGAAATACCTGTGCTCAGTAGTAACAAAAAAGTATTAAAGGATCCTCTCTATCTATCTATCTGTCTACCTATATCTAGATTTACACCCATCTGTATTTATCTATATCTATCTGTATGTTTTTTTTAATCTACGTACAACAGCAAACGTGAAGCAGAACTTAACGATCGTGAAACTCTAGTTGTCAGTGATCATGTAATACAATGTATCCTTCAAGTCTTTCGCTCTTTTTTTAAATTTTTTATTTATTTATATATATGAATCCTGCTTTCGATATAGCTGTTTGCATCTAACATAACCAAAACATTGATAACACTCTTATATACACACACACGTGATATACACCTTTTTGTCACTGTTTTGACTTGACCTAATAACCAGACGCACCTGTTTCACTACTTATAAAAAAAATGCTAAAAATACTGTTTTCAGTGACTGCATTTGACATAACAACCAGTATATTTACTACGCATTTATTTCACGGTTCCAAAAAAGTATGTGTGTGTGCTATCCTTACTAGTTTCTATCGCTCTTTAAATTTGATTCAGCTATGACACACTATCTTGATGACGTACTTATTTCACAATTTGGAAAAAAAGAATATATATATATATATATATATATATATATACACACACACACACATACATACATAGGTCAATACACACACTCGGTTAAAGACAGCCACAGACACAGACACAAACACAGACACACACAGACACAGAAGCACAGACAGACAGACACACACACACACACACACACACACACACATATATATATATATATATAAGATGAATGGGTCCACTGCATCTGTCTGTATCTATCATCTATCTCTACATTTACATATATGTGTGCGTGCATGCGTGTGTGTGTGTTTGTGCATGTGCATGCGTGCGTGTGCTTGCATGCGTGGGCGCGCGAGCGTGCTTGTGTGTGTGAATGTGTGTATGCTGTGTATATTTTTTTCGATTAGTTAGTTATCTTCCTTTAAAAAAAAAAAAAATCATTTATTTATCTATTCATTAATTCTATACATCCATTATTTCCCCGTCTCCCCTCCGCCCCCCCCCCCCCTCACTCCCCCCCACCCCCCAACAGCCGGTACCGCCGCTCCTCCTCCTCCCCAACCCGCCACGGTGGTGATCATCCAGCAAGGGACCCCCCCACCTGCCTACACACCTGGCACCGCGGAGGAAGCTTCTGCCCCGCCTGCCGAGGACAGCAAGCCTGCTACCGAGGAGAAGACTGCAGCAGAGTAGTTCAAGTAGTTCAAGTAGTCTGTGACTGTGATAGTGACATATTGTTGCCTCTCAATGATCGTCATTTTGTGCTTAGGGTCAGCGGGTTTTGTTTTTTTCTATTATTTATTGATTTATTTTATTTTATTTTTGTATGTTCCAGCGTCGGGGTTTTGTTTCGGTTCTTTTTCTAAAGTTGTTGTTATTGTTGTTGTCTTCTATGAAGATCTCAGTAACAGAACACACTTTGTGTTTAAATCTTTTCATCTCAGTGCTAGCGACATCCGTCCATAACAACATTTAGCGGCTTGTGTTTATATATGAGTTCATTACGACAGGAGTTGATATAAGACTTCTTTTTTTTTTTTTTTTATCTTATCGTGTATATTTCGTCGTGTTTTTCTTGTGAAATTTTCGAATAAAACACTGTCTAAACCAACATTCTACTGCCCCTTTCCTCCTGTAATTTATCAGTGAGTGACAATGTCCTCCTGTAATTTATCAGTGAGTGACAATGTCCTCCTGTAATTTATCAGTGAGTGACAATGTCACGGAAGTAGTTCTGTCGTTATCAGTTTTATGATGCTGCATATTCGTTGCTTGTTATTATCAAATTGATACGTAATTGTTGTTAAACATCAACGACAACACAAAAAACAACAACAACAGCAACAACATTAACAATAAAAACGAACTACCTTTAGTCCGCCATTGTGATAATGCAGTGTGTCATTCGACTCATTATTTGTGATAATGTGCTTTGCACGTTTTCTTCTTTTTTTTTCTCTCTATTTATTTATATCTTTTGTCATTACTGTGATAATTATCGGTCTCTTTGATACTCACCTTATTCGTAACCGTCTTGTGTGTACAGCTGTGTCATAATGATGACTTCTCCCCCCCCCCCCCTCCATAATTCCTGTACAAGAATAAAGGCTTTGCAGCTGGTATATACATTGTATAACAGTGTTCTGCCTCTCTCTGCGCGCGCGCGGTTTGTGAAAAAACAAAACAAAAACAAACCAACAACCCCCAAACTTTCATGGTGATCACACACACACACACACACACACACACACACACACACACACACACACACACACACACACACACACAGACATTTCTTCCTCTCGCCTTGCCAACTGTTCCGCATTGTGTAACATGTTTGGGATAGAAAGGATGCTGTCCAAACACAAACAACGACCGACGATCATTCTGTTTATTGTTGTCTGGGAGCACTGGTCCTGACTTCACAAAATAGGGTTCCCGTTCTTTTTCGGTTCGGTTCCTGTTAAGAAATCTTTTTTTTTTTAATAAATAAAACAAAAAAGTCGCCAAAAGAGACGGATGACTGTCCATATGATAATAAGCTGGTCTGCTGAGGAAGTCTTCCGTTTCGTTATTTCGAAACAAGTTGCTGTCTAGGGGAGATAATCCAACAACCCCTTTGTTTCGTTTTCAAAGCCGTTCACGGTGTAAGGGAGATCACCCCTGTTTGAGCACGACCAAGCACAGTTTCTTCCCTTTGTCCATATTTCTGTCCTTGTCCTTGAGTGTCGTTCTGGACGTTCGTCATTCGGATGAGGTGATTTTAAACTGAGACCCCGTGTGTAGCATGCACTGAGCGCACGTAAAAGAACCCATGACAGCAAAACAGTAGTCTCTGACAAAATTCTGAAGAAAAATTCATTTTGAAAGGAAAATATATACGATCGCACACACGCACACGCACACACACTTCAGAGCGGAGTATTTTTCTGACTTTCTTTATTCAAACGAAAAACAGGTTTCAACATGAGTGGTGGGGATCAAATCAAGAGGAATGGTATCACTCAATCAACTGCCCGGTAACTGAACACGACCTATAGTTCACAGAGATAATGTGTACTTATACACAGAGAGACATGCAGCACGCACACACACACACACACACACGCACGCACGCACGCACGCACGCACGCACGAACAAATCACTATATTATATACAGCACGTTTAACTCACTCATTACCAAGGGCAAACGTAAATGCATTTACAAAAAAAAAAAAAAAGTCAAGCATAATGCAAGTCAATTGAACTTGGATACAAAGCTCATCTCAATCAACATCACCATAATAATAATAATAATAATGATGATGATGATGATGATGATGATGATGATAATGATGATGGTGATGGTGATAGCAATGATGATAATGATGATGATAGCGAGTGTGTGTGTGTGTGTGTGTGTGTGTGTGTGTGTATGCCAGTGTGAGTGCGTGTGTGCGTGCGTGCGTGCATGCGTGACGGCTCTGTGTGTATGTGTGTGTGCGTGTGCGCATGCGCATGCATGTGTGTATGTGTGTGTGTGTGTGTGTCCAGGTAAGCATGCATACTGGTAACGATGCATTCAGAGATTCAGCATATTCTGGCTAAAACTTGGGTGGGAGGGGTAGGGGGAGGGTGGGAGCGGGAGTGCCGCAACTCTATTTTAATAAACTTGCCGATAATTAGCTGTCGAAAGCTCTCTCCGGCCTAGCTGTGTAATTCTGGACGCGCGCAGGTTCCTTACAATTCTTCTGTTTGTGTGACTGACGGCGGGCACTGATGCCGGGTGGAACGTGCAATCAAAGAAAGAAATGACCCCCCCAAAAAAAGTCGTTAAGAAATAAAGGAATAAACAAGCTGGGTACATGAAGAAATAAACAAACAAGAGTTTGCATAGTGAGTCATTTGTCAGGCGTATTTCCAATTCGTTACGAAGAGATCAACAGAAAGGAAGCAAAAATAGAATTTTACTTTGGCTTAAAAAACAAAAAACAAAACAAAACAAAAAAACAACTAAGCAAACAAACAATCGAAGAAAGAAATGAACGGGAGAACATACAACTCAAATTCAGGCTGAATTTCACACAGCACCAAATTCAGTTACAAAATTAATGCAAAAAACAAAAACAAACCAGGAACATCCAATTACAAGGGAAGTAATTAAATGTTTGCAAGAACACAGCCAAAATTACAACCAAAACAAAATGCGTGTAATAATTTTCACTGCATCATAAGAACAAATACATAAGACCATGTTCAAAGCTTCAATATTGCAGTGTTTAGAGAAAGGTTGTTTGTTTTTTTGTTGTTGTTGTTTTTGTTTTTTGTTGTTGTGGTGGGTTTTTTTTTTTATAGTAAATGGCTTGGCATTTGATAATTTTAGAGTTTGGAAAACTGCATCTGCCCAAAGAATTTAAATATTTGTTCGTTTAAAATGAAATCATGCTGAAACTTCAATTAGGGGAGGCCTGTTTTTCTCAGCTACTTTAGAGCTGAGCTCGCAATCAGAATATTATGAGCTAAAATTACAGACATGCAACATTGAAAATAACTGCCATGTTCGCTGCCCATATTTTGTTTATAAGAGGAAGGTGCCAGAATGGATACACTCATCTGCCAATTCAGTGCCCTTGAGGGTCTGGGTTCGAATCCCGCTCTCGCCCTTTCTCCCAAGTCTCCCGAAATCAAACTTGAGTGTCTCGTCATTCGGATGAGACGACAAACCGAGGTCCCGACTGCAGCACACACTCGGCGTATTGAACCCAGGGCAACATTAGTGTTGTCCTCTGGCAAAAATTCTGTGGAAGAAATCCATTGTGATAGGTACGCAACTATACATGCATGCACATCATGTGATCATTATTTTTATTTTTTTTTTTTTTTAAGAACTGTGTGTGTGTGTGTGTCTGTAAGTAGCACGCGTTTTCAATCAGGCCAAATCTTTTGTGCATTTACATAAGTTTATTTTTGAACGCAAAGATGTGGCTCGTAAAACGCCAACACTTGTTACCAACACATTTTGTTTTCCACAAACCATCATTTTATTTGATAACACACTGACGCTGTTGTTAATAACAGGCAAACCGAAAGTTACACTTTCCGATCGTACACCACTTAATCAACACTTACACAATCACCAACATGTGTGACCGGACATAAATTAAACAAAATTCCTCCACCATTTTAACAATAGTCTGACTGAAACGCTCCACTAAAAACAAACAAACAAACAAACAAACCAACCAACAACAATCACATGATACATGCTGACCCTAACATTGCAAAGAAACTTCATGTCCTCTTCGACAAGCAGTAGCACATCACATCATTAGGCAACAATACAACACTGTCCAGAAGATCGGCGAAGATCAAGGATCCTGGTCAGTAGTCAATTCATCAATGTGCACAGTCACAAAATCAAAACTTCAAATGTAATCTGTTGCACAATATATATATATATATGTGTGTGTGTGTGTGTGTGTGTGTGTGTGTGTGTGTGTGTGTGTGTTGCATTTTTCTCCTAATCAAGAAAATATTGTCACCGTCCTTACTCTCCTCAAACTACTCGAACTTCCTACGGTCGGTGCTTCCCCTTTCTACTTCTACTACCCCCACCTCTCCACTCCCCCCCGCCTCTCCATCTCCCACCCAACAAGCCTGGCCCTCCCCTCCCCCAACATCCCACCTCCATCCCCCCGACCGTCCACTCTCCTTACCTCCCCTTTTCTTTACCTAACATCTACCAGTTACCACATCATATCAGTCAAGGTGACACAAACATCACTGACTCCTCCAACACCCTTTTCTAACACACACACACACACACACCACCACCACCACCACCATCACCATCATCATCATCACCTTCACTGCCATCCTCTTATTCCACCATCACCACAAGGAACAAACTCAGCCCTCAGTCAGTGAACGCTCTCAAACTGTGTCACTTGACAAAAGTGTTTCACTTCAGCGAGACGTCAAAGCGTGCGGACTGAGCCATATACGCTTCATGATATCTGCTTTTTGATGATACATAAAGAAAAGGAGTAGACGCCAAAGCTACGCATATACCCAACGCTTGACAAATCATGCCACAGAGGTTTGTTGTTGTTGTTGTTTTCTAATTCACTCACTCAACACCCCTCGCCTCCTGAAGGAAATCGCAGATGGAATTGCCCCAGCTCTGACGCTTCTCTATCAGTCCTCCATCAACACAGGCATTGTTCCAAAGGACTGGAAAGGGGCAAACGTCTCTCCTGTGTTCAAGAAGGGTGAACGATACAGGCCTGAAAACTATCGCCCTGTCTCCCTCACAAGTGTCCCGTGCAAAATCCTAGAGCACATTGTAGTAAGCACAATCATGGGATTTGCAGAGGCAAACAACATCCTGCGTGAGGAACAGCACGGTTTCTGGTGAGGCAGGTCTTGTGAAAGCCAACTGCTGGGGCTTGCGGACGAGCTATCCTACAACATGGAGAAGGGGAAACAGTCAGACGTCTTAGTGATGGATTTCTCTAAAGCATTTGACAAGGTCTGCCACTCCCTTCTAACCCACAAACCCCGACATTATGGGATCACTGGCCAGGTCCATGAATGGATCAAGAACTTCCTGGCAAACCAACAGCAAGCAGTGGTTGTTGATGGAGCTCCTTCAAAGGCCGCCCCAGTAGAATCAGGAGTCCCCCAGGGATCAGTCCTGGGCCCAGCCCTTTTTCTCCTCTACATAAATGACCTCCCTGAACAATTCTCAACAACACGGCTCTTTGCAGACGACACTCTCTGCCACAGAACCATAACTCCCCCCCAAGACCAAAGGAAGCTACAACAGGACCTGGACCACAAGGCAGATTAGGAAACAAAATGGAAGATGTTTTTCCACCCAGACAAGTGTCATGCCCTCCATGTCTCCAGGAAGAGGAACATACTGACTGGCACGTACCATCTCCATGGCCAGAACCTAAAAAGAGTAGTAGAGACAAAGTACCTGGGGGTCACCATCTCCCAAGACCTCAACTGGGACACCCACATCTCCAATACAACAAACAGGGCAAACAAGACCTTAGGGTTTCTCCGGCGAAACCTTAGAGTGGGTTCCATCAACATCAAAGAAACAGCCTACAAAGCCCTTGTTCGCCCCACTCTAGAATATGTCTCACCTGTCTGGGACCCCCACACTGCCAAAAATATCGACAGCATAGAAAAAGTCCAACGCCGTGCAGCTCGATGGGTTGTGAACGACCACTGTCACACCTCAAGTGTCGACTCCATGCTGACACATCCACAGTGGTCCACCCTAGCAGACAGAAGAAGAGCAGCAAGGCTGACCACCTTCAAACACCATCGTGAAGAGGTCAGCATCAACACCCCAAACACCCCTGCACGGTCCACAAGACAGTCACACAGAGAGACGTATCTCCTCCACTCCTGTAACACGAACTACAGGAAGTATTCCTTCTTCCCGAGGACTGTCAGGGACTGGAACAGCCCGCCTCCTGAGGTTATCTCCTCAACCTCGGTGGAGTGCTTCAAGTCCCGAATCTGACCGACCAGCGCCCCCCCCCCGTCCCCCTCCTCGACCACCCACCCCCCACCCCCACCCCCACCCCCCAACTGTCAGTCCTACAAAACAACAACCCAGTTAGTGGAAACCCCCCAGTTCTATACACATCAAGAACCATCAAAATGATGATGGTGGATGTTTATAGAAAGAAGGAGAAGACCCATCCCAAACACTGCTTCGGTATTCAGTATTCACAGACACACAGCCCAGCACAGTTCAAGTGCTGACAATGTTCGCAACGTCAGCATAAGCATCCAAACAAACTTTTTTTCTCATATTCGAACGAGCTTGTGTGTGTGTGTGTGTGTGTGTGTGTGTGTGTGTGTGTGTGTGTGTGTGTGTGTGTGTGTGTGTGTGTGTGTGTGTTGTGTTTGTTTGTGTGTGTATGTGTGTGTGCGCATGCGTGTGTGTTTGTTTGTGTGTGTGTGTGTGTGTGTGTGTTTCTCATATCCGAACGAGCTTGTGTGTGTGTGTGTGTGTGTGTGTGTGTGTGTGTGTGTGTGTGTGTGTGTGTGTGTGCATGTGTGTGTGTTTGTTTGTTTGTGTGTGTATGTGCGCATGCGTGTGTGTTTGTTTGTTTGTGTGTGTGTGTGTGTGTGTGTGTGTGTGTGTGTGTGTGATTTGTTTGTCACAGTGATCAAGCGTTTGAGTTTTGATGCGATCGGCAAAGCAAAATGTTGACACTGTTCAGAATATACTCGAAAATGACTTCCCGTCAACTTGCGGAATGGTAGATAGGTCATTTGGTAGGCTGGCTTTCAGATCACATACAGCTTCTTAATAAACACATATCAAATAGTTTTCGTTTTACTTTGCTTACACTCTGTCAAACGCCAAGCCGACCGCGAAACCCCAGTGAAAGGGAATGTTAACACGCGAGACTCAAACTGCACTGGTGTCCGAAACCTGAACAATGAGAAAACAGAGAGAGAGAGAGACGGAAGGGTGGGGGGGGGGACAGACAGACAGAGACTGGGACGGAGAGAGAGAGAGAGAGAGAGAGAGAGAGAGAGAGAGAGACAGGAAAAGACAGACAGACAGACAGACAGAGACTGGGACGGAGAGAGAGACATACAGACAGAGACAGAAAGACAGAGATTGTGACAGGGAGACAGTGTGTGTGTGTGTGTGTGTGTGTGTGTGTGTGTGTGTGTGTTAGTGTGTGAGTGTATTGTGTGTGTGTGTGTGCGCGCGCGCACGTCTTACTGGCACAAACTGGATTCCCAGACGTGTTAACAGGCCCGTGCCATCACGCTACCAAAGACAAGACGTGAGAGGCAGTGGTGGGTATGCACGTGATTAATGCAGCACCAAGATGACCTTCCCTCCATCCGCCACGTGCATGCAAATCAAAGTTGATACGTGTTCTAGGGGGCAGAGGGGGGGGGGGGAGGGAAGAGGGATTGGAGGTGTGGTAATGATGAGTTTAGTCATGCTTCCTTTACCAGGACCACACATCAAAACTTCCCTTCAGATCTGTTCGGGTTTTTTGATTAGATTGAGCCATTCGTGCAGAAAAAAAAGTCTCTTCCTCAGTTTCCAAGAGAAAAGTTTTAGCGCACGTGGGCGCAATCACTGATGCACGCAGGCACAGAGAGAGAGGGGGGGGGGAGATAGTCTGTCTCACACACACACACACAACCATACCGAATTTAACATGAAGGGGGGGCTCTGTCCACACACACACACACACACACACACACACACACACACACACACACTTCTTCTATTTCTTCTTCGTTAGTGGGCTGCAACTCCCACGTTCACTCGTACGTCCACGAGCGGGCTTTTACGTCTATGACCGTTTTTACCCCGCCATGAAGGCAGCCATACTCCGTTCGTTTTCGGGGATATATCTATGCAAGACTGTATTTAACATTAAAGAGGAGCTATGACCTGGCAGTGATCCAGTGGAACTAGTAGAATTTAGGGCTGGGTTTGCATGAATAGGCAATCCACACCGGCGCTAAGTTTTGCTTAGCGTTCAGAGTTTTCCTAAGTCTCTGGAATGCGCATGAACTTAGGAAAATGCTTAGCGCCAAGCAGACTTCGCGCTTCTTATCTAAAGATCGTTTCAGCAGCTCAGCCCTGGTGGAAAGCGACAAACGTAAAGGAATTTCTGCTTCAGTGACAGGTCTGCTGTCGCAGTCCTTATTATTGCACACACACACACACACACACATATATATATACACATACATGCATATATATATATATGTATATATATATATATATCACGCACGCACGCACGCACACACACACACACACACACACACACACACACTAAAATATATAATCAATCCGTCCCAGTCAATTCAATTCTGACGGATGGTTTCGGACACAGATCTCCCCCCGACACGCAGCCAATCAGAACTCCAGCTTCGTGTCAGACACACGTGACTGAGAGAAATTAACCAATCAGTGTGTCCCACTACCTTCCAACCCATCCCATCCCATCCAATCACATCCCATCCCTTCTTCTCACGTCTCTTTCAACCCTTAAAACCAGACCTGCCTGAAGAAGAAGAGGAGAAGAAGAAGAATCGGGAATGGAGGAGGAAGGGGAGGGTGAGGGAGAATTGGGGGTGCCGTAGAGGAGGGATGGAGGGGGTAGAAGCGGTGGGAGTGGATGGACCCTTTCCCCTCTTCCTCCTTCCAACGCCCCCACCCCTACCCCCCTCCCTACCTCTCGCCAACCATTCCCTTTTACTTTTACTCTGTGCTTCCGTTTTTTCCCCAGCACTCCAGACAACCCTCTGGTCCACTTGGTCTTTTGAGTGATCAGACAGCAAGCTCGGAGCTACGTGATGTTCAAACAACTGTTGGTGGTGGTGGTGTTTTGCTTGTTTTGCTTCTTGCTGTTGGTTGGTTGATGGTTGGTTGGTTGATGGTTGGTTGGTTGGTTGGTTGATGGATGGTTGATGGATGGTTGATAGTTGGTTGGTTGGTTGGTTGGTAGATTGGTTGGTTGATGGATGGTTGATAGTTGGTTGATTGGTTGGTTGATGGATGGTTGATAGTTGGTTGGTTGATGGTTGGTTGGTTGATGGTGGTTGGTTGATGGTTGGTTGGTTGGTTGATGGTTGGTTTGTTGGCTGGATGGTTGGGTGGTTGCTTGCTTTTAAACTTTGGTTTCTATTTCATTGTTTCCTTAATGGTGTGAAACCTGCAGGTTCTTCTTCTAAGATGAAACTACCTTATTGTTTGAGTTTGCGCTTTTCTTTTTGTCTATTAGATAGATAGATTGATCAATAGATAGATAGGCAAGACAGACAGAGAAGGCTGGATGGATGGATCCATTGGATCCATGGACAGACAGACTGACTGACAGGAATATGTACAGAAATCTGTGCTAATATTTTACTGAACATGTAAGCTCCTAGTCATTGAACATTGTGTGTGTGTGTGTGTGTGTGTGTGTGTGTGTGTGTGTGTGTGTGTGCACGCATGTGTGTGAATAGATGTGTGTGTGTGTGCAATTTGAGAGGCAGAGAGAGATGGAGACAAAGAGAAAGGTAGGAGGTGGGTTGAGGGGGGCAGAGGATGGAAAGGGATAGAAGGAAAGAAAGATAGTAGATCTATACACACACAGACAGACTGTCCACGTCGATCGACGCCATGATGACTGTCTTTTTTTCCCCTGCTGGTATGTCAGTGATCTCCCCTGACCCACGCAATCTTCTCCCCTCGTCTGGATTCCCTCCCTTCGTATGGTTATCTGGTGGCGTCAGGGGAGGTAAGCCGCGTCAGGGGGCCGACCCTCACTTGCAGCTAACAAATCCCTTCCCAACACACACACACACACACACACACACAGAAAGAGAGAGCAAGACACCACACATATAGCATTCCTCCCAGTGAGCGCTGCTGAAGACGATGATCATTTACCAAAGAGACCGCTGTGCACTTTTGTCCTGAGTTGTTCACTGTTCAAGTGTTCTATGACAGGGGATTTTGTGGGGGAGGTGGGGCTTGAGGGGGGGAGTGGTTGGAGTGTCTGCAGGTGGAAGGGGTGGGGTAGGGGCGGATATTTTCTTGTGACACGTCCCCCAAAAAAACATTTGTCAGCAGACACAACGCTTTCCAGCGTCAGTCACCACACAGTCATTACATGAAAGCTAAAACTGTAACCATACACAAGAGGTGAAAACAGCCCGCACTGTAAATAAACGGCAAATTTTCTTATGATACTGCCCATAGTAATCCCGGGATAAAGACCAGAATGGAGGGGGGGGGGGGGGCGGGGGGGGGGGGGGAGAGTCGTTTGAGGCTGTAACACCGGGCTATCCACGATGTAGCATGCTGGCCAGTGGCTAATATCGCTGAGGCCAAGGCGCTTCCAGGTCCTCCGGCCCCTAGGACTGAGCTGCAAGTAAAGGGGAAGGAGAGGAGCCTTGGTGTCCTGGGTTTCTTTGCTGTGTCACGGTTCTTCCATATCCCTGCGTGAAGTGAAGCCCTCAGCAGCAAAAAAAATCCACATGACCTGATGTCTGCTGAGTGGGAAGCATTTTCTACGCGTTCCACGTCCTCCAACACACACACACACACACACACACACACACACACACACACACGCACACACGCATGCACGCACAGAGAGAGAGACAGACAGACAGACAGACAGACAGAGAGAGATTCTGTCAGAAGTGGACGTGACGCTCGCTGAAGACAGCGGAGAAGAATGTTCATCAGAGTAACATTCATCACAACACGAATTCCTTACCACCTCTCCAACAACGAAACCATCACACACCAAGACCCCAGCACTGAGGAGAAAGATAAAACCCTTTAAGGGCGCGTGCCACCATGTCATTTCTGTCAATTCTACCGCTATCACGAAAAGCATCAATGAAGGCCATCTTTTACTGTACTCTACTGTACCGTGTTGTGTTGTGTTGTATTGTCGAAGCAATGGAGACCATTTTTCTGAGGTATTGTATTGTATTGTAATGTAATGTATTGTATTGTACTGACGAAGCAATGGAGTCCACCCTTATGGCTGAAACAAATACCAGTCACATCAGTAAAAAAAAAAACCATCAACAGAAAACTACGAGAAAGATGGTCAACCAGAACCTTTTTTAAACAACGTATTTCATCCCTTGTAACACTAGAGCTATGGATGGGATGTAAATTGATCGATCTTTTGAAAACTGAATCCCCTTTAAAAAAACAAACAAACAAACAAACAAAAAACAAACAAACAAAAAAACATGGGCACACACGTGTGAGATTAAAAACTGCTTTAGACACGATTTTCCACATCATAACAGTTGACGCAACTGTCACCCATCTAAAAACAATATCATCGGCATTAGTTGTTGTTTTTTTTTGCTGTTGCTTTACACAAAATCATTAGACAAATAACAGCACGATTGTTTTTAACAACACATGAAAAGATATAACATTGCGTGGTCACTCACACACACACACACACACACACACACACACACACACAAACAAACACACATGCATGCACGCACACACGCACGCATACAAGCATACGCTCAGACGACGAAATCCTGTTGTCTGTCTCATCATTCCATACTCGAACTGTCTACAGAGCAGCAAAGTCACCAGTGGAGATGTCAGCAGTAGACAAAGTCACCGTCACGTCTACAAAACATCCATCAACAAACATCACAAACCAACGAGGCACCTAAAAGAAATAACATGCAGCGTGCAATAATAGTGAGATAACTGCTGTCATTGTGCACGCGCCGTCTGGCAAGAGACATCGCCCTAAACGAATCAACATCACCCAGACTCCAAACTCCTCCGCCAGAAGCCAGAATCCATCACAAGAATCCAAACTCCACCGCCAGAATCCAAACTCCATCACCAGAATCCAGACTTCATCACCACAAATCCAAACTCAATCATCACAATCCAACCTCCATCAACAGAATCCAAACTCCATCAACAGAATCCAGACTCCATCACCAGAATCCACACTCCTCCACCAGAATCCAGATCCCATCACTTGAACCCAAACTCCACCAACAGAATCCAAACTCCAGAATCCAGGGTCTATCACCAGAATCCAAATCCCACCAACAAAATCCAGACTCCATCACCAGAATCCATACTCCTTCACCAGAACCCAAATCCCATCACTGGAATCCAGACTCCACCAACAGAATCCAAACTCCAGAATCCAGGGTCCATCACCAGAATCCAACCTCTATCGCCAGACTCCAGAATCCAACTTCCATCACCAGAACCCAAACTCCATCACCAGAATCCAAATCCCATCAATAGAATCCAAACTCTATCACCAGAATCTAAACTCCAGAATCCAAACTCCATCACCAGAATCCAAGCCCCATCACCAGAATCCAAACTCCAATCAACAGAATCCAAACTCCAATCAGCACAAGCAGAACCCAAAAGCAAATCACCAGTACCCTCTACAGGGACCGCCAACACCTTAAAACGATAACAAGACCAGCAGGCCTCCCCTAAAGGGATTACAAGCAACTGGAGACACGGCCCGCATCCGGGAAGAATTAATTAACCACAAAGGAGATCACACACACAAAAAAAACAACAACAGGCGTGTTCATGTGCACGAACACCAACAACCTGACCACAACAATCATCATGTCTTGAAAACGCTCTTGCATTAACGTATTTTTTCACAGAGAAACTCCTTTCAGTATTCGGCTGTGGCTGGAGCGAATGCAGTAAGGATAAACCGTTCCCTGAAGGAAACATTCACTGGTTCTAGTTGGTTTCCCGTGGGAATCAGAAATCACCATGTCTTCAAACGGATTTCTGGCATCAACAGAACGAGCTTGTCTGGCATAGCAAATTATTGTGTTACAGAGCACACACAGTCACGACGTCTGTAAATGGATTTCTCTGGGAAACAGAATCACCATGGTCTGTAAACGTTTTTTTTCTGTTTTTTTTCTTCTCATAAACAGCATTATCATGTATGTAAACTTCTTTTTTTTAAATCAGGGAAACAGAATCACACGTTTGTAAACGGGTTTCTCTCCCGGAAACAGAATCACTACGCCTGTAAATGGATTTCTCTCTCGGAAACAGAAACGCCGTGTCTCTGAACAGGTTTTTCTTTCGGAAACAGAATCACCATATCTACAAACGTTTTGTTATTTTATCGAAAAACAGTCACCATGTATGAAGAGGGTTTACTCTCGGAAACAGAATTACCGTGTCTGCAAACGTTTCTCTTTCTCAAAAACAGAGAGAGAGAGAATCAGAGACAGAGACAGATGGAGAGAGAGAGTCAGAGACAGAGACAGAAAGACAGAGACAGACAGATGGAGAAAGAGAGAGAAAGGGGGGTGGGGGGTCAGAGACAGACAGCGATAGACAGATGGAGAAAGAGAGAGACAGTCAGAGACAGAGAGACAGACAGACAGAGAGAGAGAGAGACAGAGAGAGAGAGGTCATTATTGTCCTGTGACCACCCACAAGTCTGTGACTATTCTGCATACAAATATATGTGTGTGTGTGTGTGTGTGTATGTGTGTGTATAATGTGTGTGTGTATTTAATGTGATGTGTGCGTTTGTCTCTATCAGCCCGTGAGTTGGGACAACTTAGCAGTGAATTCAATTAAGAATGAGAAGCTTTGCTTTCCTTACGAGCACAGGAGTATGTACACCACCTCCTCCCCACTCCTCCCTTCCACACACGCCCCCACCCCCCTACACACACACACACCCCTGGCATGCACGTTAACTTCGTGTCGACTTGCAGAATATTAATTTTCACAGCCTCTTAAATCACTGCACGTGTTGTTGCTGTTGTTGTTGATGATGTTATTTTTCCTGCTGTTGTGGTTGTGCTCTGGGCGCGTGAAGTTTTTTTTCCACAGTCAGCGAGTCATCCTGTTACGTGTGTGTGTGTGTGTGTGTGTGTGTGTGTGTGTGTGTGTGTGTGTGTATGCATGTATTCATGCATGAGCGTGCACGTGCGCAAAAGCTTTGGACAAATCCGTGACAAAGCTCTTGCATCACTGCAGTTGGACAGACAGACAAACAGACAGGACTTGGGACAGACCAGGAAATGCCACAGGAGAGAAAGAAAGAACGGACTCCATGCTTTTCACATCGCCATGCGCCCTTCCCCAACCCCCACCTCATCCCACCCCAATTATGCGGCCCCACACACACCGCACACAGGATTACATTGATCGAAGGGGTGTGTGTGTGTGTGGGGAGGGGGGGGGCGGTGAGGGTAGGGGAACAGTCTATTTCTGGTGCCGCCAGTCCTTAGCGTCAACTCAACAGACAGCGTCAGCATCCCCTTCAACAACTCCACTGATAGATCACATCGATATTGGACAGCTTTCAAAGAAAAAAGGTGACAGATTTTTTCCCCCTTATATGATTACGCGGGTGTGTGTAATCACACAGAAATTCACGTGACGGCAAAAACCGAAAATGGGATAGATTACATCGATTTACAGGAAAGGTGGAGTGTTAGAACTTTGTGTGTGTTGGGAGGGGAGGTAGGGGAGGGGGTGGGGGTGGGGGGTTCGGATGGAGGGGGTTAAAAAGGTTACACAGTAAATGCGAAGACAGAACCGGAAATGACTTGCAGATCACATACATTCCGTACAGTATCAGTATCAGTATCAGTAGCTCAAGGAGGCGTCACTGCGTTTGGTCAAATCCATATACGCTACACCACATCTGCCAAGCAGATGCCTGACCAGCAGCTAACCCAACGCGCTTAGTCAGGCCTTGAGAAAAGAATAAAAAAATAAAAGAAAATTTAAAAAAACAAAAATAAAAATAAAATAAAAATAAATGAATAAAAATAAATAAATAAATAAAACAAAAAATATATTAAATAATAAATAAATACATAAAAATACTAATACGAATAATAATAATATTTATAAAGCGCAAAATCTTGATGAAGTCAACTCTAAGCGAAAAAAAAAAAAAGAAAAAAAAAGATGTGATGGAAAGTGATACATTCTTATGGTCACATCTATACGGAGACAGACCTGAAAAGTGACAGGTTACATATAATCTAGATAGCTTTTTTTTTTTAAAAGAAAGAAAAAAAAGGGTGATTTACTTTAAGTGGCTATAACTGACGCGAAGACAGAACCGAAAAGTGGAATATCACACCGAATGTGGACAGCGTTAAAGGAATGGTTGAGTTTAATATGCTTACAATTCAACTGAAGACAGAACTGAAAAAAAGATTACAGTTGAATCAGCTCTGGACATTCATAAAGAAAAGGAAAAAAAAAAAAAGAAAGCAGTTATTCAGTTAGCGATGATCTATGTGAAGACAGAACCAAAGAGGTGGTATATTACATAGAATCCGGAAAACTTTAAACAAAACAGTGATTTCTTTTTATAACGACATACAATCAGGACAACTATAAACAAAGCGGTGATTTTCTTTTTCTATAACGATGTGTGTGTGTGTGTGTGTGTGTGTGTGTGTGTGTGTGTGTGTGTGTGTGTGTGTGTGTGTGTGTGTGTGTGTGTGTGTGTGTGTGTGTGTGTGTGTGTTGCGCGCGTTTCCCCCCCAACACAAAATTAATGACACGACAGAGCACAAAAGTATACTTAAGATTTAAACCACGCTGAACTTTCCTTCTTTTTTTTTTCTTTTTATATTTTTTTTACCTCAGCTTTAAAGGGATTAACAAGGCAAACTAACGTCAAAGCCAGAGCAGCCACAAACAACACACACAGTTGTAGAAGTGTCTCACGGGAAAACAGAGCAGAAGAAGAAAAGCATCAGAGTTGAACCAGCTGAGAGAAGCACAAAATTCAGGCGGAGACACTGGTAAGAATCGAACCTGCAACTCCACGGCCTGCACTTAGACTGCACCATAGACAGCAACCTGCACAACCACACCCTCTTGCGCCCCCCCCCCCCCCCCCCTCCCTCCACCTTAATCCGGTGTATTCATGGTCTGTTCAGACTCATTTATCATATTTCATCCACTGATTTCTCTAATTGAAATGTTAAAGTCATTCGACTTCTGAATCGCTTTCGGACCCCTTTCCATACTTCCACACCCTCTTCTTCTTCCCGCGCTTGTTACATCCTTTCTCCCCGCCGTCCCCCCCTCCCCTCCGCCCCCCGCCTCCCCCGACCCCCAATCCCTCTCTCTCCCCACACACATATACCCATCCCCTCTCATCCGCATCTTAAATTCATTCTCCTACAGCACCACACAGGCACACATACATACATCAGTCTCCTCAATTCTCATCATCACAAATACATGCAGGCGAAACTGTAAAACTGCGTGGATCCTACCCTGCCTTCTCCAATGACAACCCGTCCACTTCCAAATCAAGGACCCTATTATCATGTCATACATAGGATCTCTGGCCAAACTCAACATTGTCACAGACATCTGGCCAAACTCACTTTGCCACAGACATGCACACGAGCTGTATTTTCACAGACATCTGGTCAAAGTCACATTGTCACAGACATGCACACGAGCTCTACTGCCACACGCACATCTGGCCAAAGTCACATTGTCACAGTCATGCACTCAGAGCTCAAGCTCTATTGCCACACAGACATCTGGCCAAACTCATATTGTCACAGACATGCACACGAGCTCTATCCCGACAAAAAGCACATTCCACTGAAGAAGAAAAAACCTAGTTAAACCTCTCTCCCACATCATTCCGTGAAATGCACGCGCATGATCCCTGTGCAACAAAATTCAGTTCAGCACCGAAGCTCACAGAGAGTCAGTGGCTTGGACTGGAATGGAAGATAAGGTGGGGCTGAAGGAGGCGTGGAGTGAGGTGGAGGGGGATGGCATGGTGGTGTGGAGGGAGGTAGGGAGGTAGTTCAGAAGCAGTGAAGGAGATCTCTGTACGGCAAGAAGATGGCGGCAAAGGAAGTGTAGGTAGATCTCTGTAAGTTTCAACTGTACTGATTGTCTGGCTTGCTATCGCTATAGCAGGAGCCTATGAGGGGCGAGAGAGAGGAGCTGGTTCCAACTGTGTTGATTGTCGAGGTACTATTATTACTCTTCAGGCACATCGTGACTATTGTTGATTCAGCTTGCTTCTAATCCCCAACAAACTGAAATGACGCAGACGATCGCGCATTGTACACCACTGCTCACCCCCACCCCTGCCCCACCCCCACCATCTCTCCCCCCCCCCCTCTCCTCCTCTCCTCCTCCTCTTACCAACTTAAACCCGTCCCATTTATTTGGAGGAGACGCACACACGCACGCACATACATACACACAAACATATATGCAGTAACAGCAAAAAAAAGATGATTCAAGCTTTATTACACACACACACACACACACACACACACACACACACACACACACACACACACACACACACACACACACTGACACACACACACACACACACACACACGTTGAGTGTCTTGCGTGTATGTCCGTTTCGTCCATCAAGGATAGGCGTAAATGCCTGAATGATCTTTGATGTTTGTGGTGCTGTTGTTGTTGTTGTTGTGTTTTCTTTGTTTTTGTCCCGTGTATCGATTTTTCTGCCATCCACAGGTTTTCATCTTTACATATCTTCTTATACGTTGCATGACTGTGCCAGCTCTGCCTTGCATTTTATGTAGCAACAACCTCTCTCTCTCTCTCTCTCTCTCTCTCTCTATATATATATATATATATATATATATATATCCATCTCATTCCTCTCTGCTCTTTCTCTCTAGGTATCTCTCAATGAAATGCCACCTCACCTTTCAACCCGCTACATCCAACCTAACCCTCCCTTCCAAACATCCCGACGTTTCGCGGTTTCTGTCTCTCTCTATATTTTGTGCTTTCGCGTTTTACTGGATTATTAAAAAGAAAAGAAAAAAAAAAGAATTATACATAATATATATATTTGGTCAGATTTGGTTTGGGGGCGTGGGGGGGGGGGGGGGGGAGGGACAAGAGGGGAGAAACTGTCAATGTCCACACAACCCCCTTCCCTCGTCACCCCATACCCTCCCCACCCCCCACCCCCCCTCGCTCTCCCCTCCCCCATTCACACCCCTGACCAAACTTTCTCGTGACGACGACGCCGATGCCTACGAAGTCACTCAGTGGCCTGTCACAACCACAGTCTCAAATTTCATGTCAGAAAATAGAATATATTAATAATGATGACCACCATCATCATCATCATCGTCATCATCACCATCACCACCACCACAATCCTCCTCCTCCCCCTCATGTTGAGGATGATGATGATGATGTTGTTGTTAATGATGATAATGATGATGTGACGTTGACGACAACGATGATGACTGTGGTGATGTTAATGACAATGACATCATCAGCAACAAAAGTCACTCAATAGCTCATCACATGCACAACGCCAAAGCCAACAGCCACGAATCAAAATAATGATGATAATAATCATCATAGTAATATCAAATAATAAACACCACGGGGAAAGCAGCCTTTGGTCACACACACACACACACACACACACACACACACACACACACACACACACACACAAAAGCACGGACAGCACCAAGTCATTGTTCACTCTCAATAAGTCCATTTCAGAACGATGTCTCAATGTCCTGTTTTCTTTTACAGCAAATGAAACCATGCATTTTATTATACAAAAAAAGCAAACAAACAAACAAACAACCACGCATACTGGAAAAAAAATCAACACGTCAATCCACGGTCTACTATTCATTTGTGTATGTTTGCACGTGTGTTTGCCTGCTGGATTATTCACTCATCTAAATTTGCCACATGATGCCCTAGTCCACTAACGAAATGTTGAAGAGGTAGGTAAGCCATCAAGCGATAAAACATTCAAGCATAATACAAAGTCACTCGTTAAATCGCCCTCAACATAAAAAAAAGGAAAAGAAAACAACCAACTGCATTGAAAAGAGAGCATGGTGCCTGAGGTACTAACATAGTGTACTGCAGTTGCAAAAAGTTATTAGTGCCATTTGCTAAATTAAACACCGTCCACACTTTAAGCGGACTTCTCATACTCAAAAGTTGAAAATGGCGTTTCATTTTAAAACAATAAACAAGATAATAAAAAAAAAAGGAGTTAAAAATACCCCCCCCCCCTCAACACAAAAACTAAGTAACTGACCGACTAACTCACTAACTGATTAACTCACTAACAAGGTTAGATAAACAAATATCCAGATAAACAAAGGTAAATAAACGATTAATAGTCCTGATTACATCAAGGGAGGTAAACACGAGGCAAATCACACCACTTACATCCCTTGATCCTTGAGCTGCTACACTCTGGAGATGAGGGGTGGGGATGGGAAAGGGGACGTGGAGGGTGTGGGGGTAAGGGGGCGAGGGGTTCAAACGTTGAGGTCAGGAAGAGGACAGAGAGGAAGAGTGGGAGGAAGATGAGGAGGAGGAAGCGGAAGGAGTTTACCACTCCCCCCTCCTCTCTCTCTCTCTCTCTCTGTGCCGCTGGCTTCGTCAAGGACCCAGGTCGTCAGATCGTAAAAGGCGCGATCACACTGTGCCAGGCCCTCGGACGAGCCATCATCCGATGTTGACGCTCAGTCCACACACATCAGGCGACAGACCGACCATCCCTCCTTCCTAGTTCTCTGTCGTGTTGTTGGCAAAGAGACCTGCTTTGTTGAGGTCTGTTCATTCCATGTCTCTTTCGTGTTGTTGGCAAAGACATCTGCTCTGTTCAGGTCTGTTCATTCCATGTCTCTTTCGTGTTGTTGGCAAAGACATCTGCTCTGTTCAGGTCTGTTCACTCTATGTCTCTTTCGTGCTGTGCTTTGTTGAGGTCTGTTCAGTCCCAGACGTGGTCTTCACCCTCCATGCAGTAGTTGATACTGTAGACTGTCCCTCTGCCTCTGATTTGCACGTTCTGTATCACTCCTTGTCACAACAGATTTCTCTGTGTGAAACTCTGGCTGCTCTCCCCACAGAGAGAGAGCGCGTCGCCACAGTGCAGAGCCACCCTTTTTTTCTGCATACATGCATAGGTTTTCCTATCAAAGCGGATTTTCTACAGAATTTTGCCAGGGACAACTCATTTGCTGACATGGGTTCTTTTACGTGCGATAAGAGCATGCTACACACGGGACCTCGGTTTATGTTCTCGTCCGAATGAACTGGCGTCCAGACCACCACTCCATGTCCAGCGGAGGGGGAGAAGGTAATGGTGAGTGTGGGATTGCGCGGTTTGTTGTTTTATCCTTCGTCTTGTCCACATGACCTGTGGAGAGGATCAACAACACTCTGTCTCTTGTCCTGTGAGCAGTCTCTGTACGTTTTTCAATGGCTGTCTGTTGTCCGAAGGAAGCGCCGTGACAGCACCAAGTCAGGCGGGGGACTACTGATCCAGAGTTCGTCAATGATCAGCGTTGGAGGCCCCGTTTCGACGTTAGTATTGTGCCCCTGTGAAAGGCACTTTACTCCGATTGTCCTCACTCCACCTAGATGTGAATGGATACCTGCCTACAGTTTCGGAAGGAGGGGGCGGGGTGGGGGGGGGGGGGGGGGGGTAAAACATCTGAAGGAGGAAATAGGCCGTGCCTTCCTATGGGGAGCCCCAGACACAGTATGGATATCAATTCGCTGCAACAAGTTACTGGGCCTTTAACCTTTAGCCCACTGTTTGTTTATATCTTTCTTTGTCCATTCTCAAGTTCTTCGTGGTGTCTTGCTAAACGCTACACTGAGCACATGGAATCCATATATATCTAAACATCTACAGCCACTGTACATAAATGCGATATCTTTTTACCCTCACTATCAGTGACATGAGCAAGTAAGTTCAACGTCTGGATGAATACGGATGAGCTCGTTGTACCAATCTATAACTTTATTACAACTTCCATGATGGATGATGCATGCGCTAAATCATTTTTCAAGATAATTCTGTAAGAGCTCTAAAAAGAATGTTTGTGATGTAACTTTCATAACTATACAAAACAGCATATCACTCGACTGGGTGAAAGTAATAAAATAATAAACTATCACATTAATCATGACACCACTGTCAAACAAATTCTAGTCATGATAAACATTTGCGTACCAACAGACACATACACACACACACGCACATTTTTGCCTCCATCTTTGGCATGAAAAGACAACTCAAAACACAGCAGTGTTTAAACTTCTAGTTACCTCCAGTGTCCTCATGTCCCAGGAGAGGAGAGGGAGGGTTTAGAGGACACAAAAATAATGCTGAACTTTAAATTAGGGACACACACACACACACACACACACACACACACACACACACACACACACACACACAAAGTATCTCGCGAAGAATCCTGTGAATCTTCTGGCCCAGTACCATCTCCAGTCAACAATACACTCCTAGCGCAATCACGAAAACATGGAGATCATCACCATGAGAAGGCAGTGGAAATGGATTGCACATAACATGCGAAAGAGAAACACATCACCCGGACAACCCTTCACTGGACACCACATGTGTTCTCACAAGAGAGGAAGGACAAAGAACGCTCGGCGCAGAACAGTCAAAGTAGGACTCCAGACCTTGAAGCACACCTTGGGCACCATTTCATACACTGCCCCCGCCCCTCACCCCCCCCCCCCCCCCCCACCCCTCCAAAAAAAAAACACACAAAAAAAAAACACACACACACACAAAAACACACACACACAGAAGAATGGCGGTTTTCAGGTGCTACCCTGCACGCCAGAGGACACAGCAGGCAGTAAGTAATCAAGTAGTGAGGGACACATGTGATGACAAACAGGTCAACGCTACTGTCTGGCCTGCAGAGGCTAGAGGGGAGACAGCTGTCAGCTTTTCAAAACATGAGCTTTTAGCAGTTCGAGTTTCATGAAATGTGTCAGAACTCACAAATATTGTACAGAGCGATGTAGAGGGAGGGGGTAATAGTGTTATGGGGAGAGAGAGGGAGAGAGAGACAGAGAGACAGACAGACAAAGACAGGGAAAGAGAAAGAGACAGAGACAAAGAAAAAACATGTACAGTCAAGCAAGCTGATTGACAGAGAGGATGGAACAATGAGACAAACTGACGCAGTGATTGACGAAAGAAAGTAGTATAAGGAATGGTGGTGCTGGACTACCCCGATCTAAATTTAAAGATCCAGATTAGGGGTGGTCCAACCAGCACCACCATCCCCTATACCACGAAAGAAACGTATGCAGACAGACAACCACAAGCAGGGAAAACGACAATTTAAAATGAACGTCCTCAACCCTGTTTAAAACACACACAAAAAAACAGCTCATGGTTGTTTGGATTGCATCAACGTTTAAAATGAATGGACGGGAGAAAAGAAAGAAAGAAAGAGAACAGTGAATGAAAAGAAACAAGGAAGGGAAGAGGGAAAAAAAGAGAAAAAAAGAAAACACACACACACACACACACACACACACACACACACACACACACACACACACACAAAAGACTCCCGTCATAGCCCTTCCTCCCATCACCCCCGATCCCAACCCCACAACCCCACAAAAAAAAAAGAAAGAAGAGAAACTGTTAAAAAAAAAAAGGGGGAAAGAAAGGATTTACCCTTGCTCTTAACAACCAGGACATGTACTCCGCATTGCCAAAGCTACCCCCATCCCCTTTACTGCGCAACAAAAGTTGACTTCGTGCACTGTTCTTGAGCCATCTTTTTGGACCGCTGACTGTTGACCATTTTGCAGATAATCCTCAAAATGCAAACATCCATCCCATCCTCCCCACCCCCACCCCCCTAAAAAAAATCTCACACACACACACACACACACACATTACATAACAAAACAAAAAATAGCACAACCACAGCAAATCTTGAACGAACGGGTAGTACCAACATACATAAGGGGGCGGGGATTTCCTTTCCTGTCACGGCAATGTTCTCCATTATCACCGATCTCAGTGACCATGGCAACAGAAGAAGAACGTGGATGACAGAAAGTGCTGTCCAGCTGGAAACTCACCACAAAAAAAAAAAAAAAAAAAATCACAGAATATGTTCTGCCCCATATGGGCCCTTCCGCCACACCCCGGAACCCGGAAGCGGAAACCACACAGAGCTTCTCTCCCCTGAATTCGTCACAGCATCTTTTTTTTTTTTTTTTCTGTTTTTTGCCCTCCAATTGGTTCGTCCATTCATCGGCTGGAATCTGCAAAAAAACGAAACAAATTCGTGAAATAAATGTACGTGTGTAGTGTGTGTGTGTGTGTGTGTGCGCGCGCGCACGCGTATATGTATGTGTGT